>NC_056750.1:131212004-131512004 GCF_019279795.1 Protopterus annectens
AAAAATATGAGGCAAAATCAGGAACATTTTATAAACAAAATAGGTGAGAGTTATGCATGTGCTGCAACCTAAGATTCTATGCCTGTGAATTAACATTCTGATTTTACTCTGTAGCTCCAAACTATATCAGTATTAGCAGTATTTTGGTATTATTTCCTCACATTATGGCTAGAAAAGTTTTCTTTTCAGTCAATTTGGCTACCTGCTTTGTAAACTAAGGACACAAATAAATGCTGCCTCCTCCTGCACTGAGTGGGACAGTATTATAATGTCTGTTGACTTGTATAGATCAAAGCTGTCCTTCTGTCTGTGATGCTGGCCTGTACATTCATTTTGCTCTAACCTCCACATCAGTAACTTCTGCACCAGCAGCCTTTCCACTAAAGCAACCTTTGGGCTTCTCCATTCTAACTTTTAGTTACAACACATCTGAGCCTACAGAGACAAGAAGTGCTGATGCATGACTTCTCTCTCCATCTCACCCTCTTATTTCCCACTTCATTTGTTGCAAACTCATCTAGTCCTTTTCCTTTCTACTTGCCACAGTCAGCAGATGTCAGGTTTTCATGCTGAATGTGATTATCGTTTTATTTTCTGTAAACTCTTTGACCAAAGTTTCCTTTCTGTTTCCTTTAAGATATTCATTTTAGTAGTGTTTATCATTTTGTTTTCTACTCAAAGATTTGCTTTGATGTACTGCCCCGTGGTGGAACAATGAACAGCTGCTTTGTCATGATTTCTAGCTGAATGTTGCACTGATGAGCTCTGGTGTTACATATGTCTGTGTCTGTGTACTACTGTTTCTGATTCACCTTGTTAACAATGACAGATCAACGTCTTAGCAAAATAATTCTGGACAAGGCAAAATGTAGGTAGACAAAGGTCCAAAATCAAGGATAGATTTTAAATATTGCTCTTCTAAACTTAGAAAGTCGATAAAATACAGGTTTTGCATTAGAATGTAGTTATTATTTGGCATCTTTAATCCTCAATGATTTGGCAGAAAAACACATATTTTATGAAGAACAGACCAAAAATATGATGCAAAAATCTGGGCATTCTACAAAATTCCAAATAGTTGTTAAGCATGCATTTTTGTTTTCATATGAAATCTGCAAAATTCACATGGCACATTTCTTTGAGGGTGAAGGTGCTTTTTATTTTCCTTTCAGTTTACTCTAGTCATGTTTCTCAAAGATTGCATAACTGTTTATGTCCACAGTAACTTCTTACCAGCTTCAGTGCCGTGCTACCAGTCAATCACTGGCACACAATATCTACCCATAGTTCAAACTGAGTCAGCATCTTCCTCATCCATTCCTACATGCTACTCCTTCTGCCATTCATGTTTTTTTTTTATTTCTCTGCCCATCACTGATCCCACATCTCCTTCCCACCTGCCATATTCCCCACTATGGTCTATAATCAAGTATGACACACATTCTGGGGTGCTATCAACACTTGTCAAAAGAAGATGATCTACTAGATGCCTGGATAAATATACAGGTAGTGCAACATGGTTAGGCATGTAGTCCTTAAGGATCAAAGTTCACTGTGGCATCAGGATTGAGATGCCCCTAGAACTGCTGTGTTCACCTACAAACCGGTTTGTTGTTCATAATATAGACAATTTATCTGTACCAAAAATGGCATGGTAAGTTTGACTTATTTTTACCAGATTTGTGTCTTAAACTACATACGTTTTTCCTATTAGATGATTTTTCACAAGTACAGCAGATAAATGGACAACAGATATTTTCCCTCTTTTTTGAATTTGAGGGCTGCAGAAAATGAACTGCATTAGCATTTGAATGAACTGCAAAGACATGGATATTCAGTTCTGTTCCTAGGAAGGGTGGGTTTAGTTTTACAAAATTTTACAGACTTTACATTGAAAGGTTATAATTTGTTTGCATGCGGTCAGTACCACTCAGTAATATTTCGCCCAGTGGTTGTGTGAAAGACACCAAGTAAATATCTGTTCTGCATTTCTTCATTCAGCATGTGAGACTTAGGCCAAATATACTACAGTGACATTTATGACTAACTTCCACATTATGTACATTATAATTCCCTTCCCAGAAATGTAAATTTGTATCTGTTATCATTTATAGACTAGTCATTAAAACCATACGGTTTTCTCTACTTGTAATCAAAAATGTTTAAGGAGTCTTTGACCCAAACATCATACATAACTGACAGAAATGGGTATCTCTTCTTTAGTACAGTAAGTCTGGCCTTAAGTGTACTTAAGATACAAGCTACCAAACACATTGTTATTCATGGATGTTCTTCTGCCTGGGCTTTCTCACATCTTGATCTTCAATATTAGAATTTCTGAAGAAAAGAAAGGGAATATAAAAATCATAAGATTGAGTCTTCTGACATAAAGTGATTTGTCAGTGTTTCTATATACATTGTGGCATTTCTGCCATAATGTATTTTCATGCTCGCCTTTCCTTACATTTTGTGCCACTTTTTAATAGAAAGCTTCATAAAGTTTTTAGTAAGTCATGCCTCAAAAATGTACCCTTTCCTGTAGTAATGCTACCATAGGGTAAAATGTGGTATATCCACAGACTTTAATGGGACGCCTTTGTACATGTGCAGTGGTGTGCCATTAAAGTCTATGGACGCAAGACGTGCATTTCCTATGCTAACATCACTGAGCTTAATGTTCCATTTTTTTCCTCGATGATGTCAGTATAAGGAAACAATGCATTTTAAAAGTATTTTCCTACATGAAGGAGAAGGTGAAAACATTCCCTGAAGGTGGAAGGTACTCTTCTGTAGTTTATGCACTGCATGCTGTGGTGTTAAAGTGTCTGAACATTGGAAAATCACTTTAAATCAAAAATTTGAACTTTGTTTTTTTTTTTTTTTTTTTTTTATTAGATGTTATTGTTTCTCACTGATGTTAGTGTGATATGGGTTAGGATTTGTAGACAAGCACTTGATATGTCTTACGATTCATACACAAGCACTTTGTGGCTGCATGGCACTAAATATCAAGCATCCTATCATTCAAAATGACCTGCAGCTGCTTAGGCATCTGTTGGGCTTTACACAGAACCAGTACTGTGGGAAAAGGAATGCAGAGTAAACTAGTGGAGTCATGTGATACAAACAGGTAGCACTAGGAAGGATCAGGGAAGGAGCTGCTATAGCAAAGTGCGTATGATCAGAGTGTCTGACCATACAGAAAGTCAGACAAGGGTGGTTGAGCATGCCCAAAGCTATGCATGTTCTTATGTGTAGTAAAACTCCACATTACCACCACATGCACAGCAGCAGAGAGTCCAAGGAGTGCCCACACAACAAAGTGCCATCCAAGTCATCAAACAAATAAGGAAGAAAGGAGGATTTAGCAAATTTAGAAAAGGGGAATAGGAAGCAGAGGAAAGCACACAAGAGTAACCATAAGGAAATACAGGTGGGGGGATCTTGAGGGAAAGGCTCTTATTTTTCATATAAGAAGATAAAGCATAGCTGGAGAAGATGGTGAAGACTATATCCTAGTATCCTTTGGGAAGTCAACCATCCCTGGTAACTATCATATTGAAAACACACCCCTTAGAGTTGACCCAGTAGTCAGGGACTTAGGGACATACATGGATGGTAATCTAGCCTTTGATCATCACGTGTCTACAGTGGTGAGGAAATCATTCTATGTTGCTCAACTTATAAACAAAGGTATGGCATCTAAGTCCAAGGAAGTCATTGTTCCACTGTATTTGTAATTCATCAGACCTATCACTGAGTACAATGCCCCCTTTAGTATGTACCTAACCAGGCATATCCAACAATTGGAACATCCACAGAGGTTCTTCACTAAAAGAATACAGGGTGTAAGTAATATGGCTTATGTAGCCTGCCTCAAGGCCCTATCCTTGTATTCTGTTTCCTACAGGCTTTTGTGGGGAGATCTATACCTGGCATACAGGGCATTGTCAGACCCCCCCCCCCGATGGACCTCCTGCATATCCACAAAGCAAACAGTAGCAGAATTACCCATTCTAAAGAGTTAAACCTTGCCTGTGATATAAATGGGACCTGTTGGAGAGATAGGTATATATCCCAGAGATTACCCCGTCTGTGGAACAGGCTCCTCATCCATGTGAAGCAGAGTTCCTCCCTAACCCAATTCAAGTGCAACTTGGACAATTGGATGTGAACCAGAAATTCATCCCTGGTTTGGCACCTATGTCTCTAATGGACATAGGTAACTTGGAAATGATTCATCTCCCAGGCTCACTTATCAAGGATCAGAACTTGTCAGAGATTTGGGATCCATGGCTGGGCTTAAAACCCCCCTTGTGGTCATTAGCCTAGTAAATACCCATGAACCTGTCTGTGGGAGGAAGGGTGAAAAGAAGATTGCAAGGGTACACAAACAGATCTAAAATGCAGAATCAGGGGTAGTTTTGACACAAAAGGTGGGGACACACTGCTAGACAGAAATTCCTAGAACTACGTAATAGAGTCAAAAAGGTAATAAAACAGGCCAAATTCCAATACTACCAGTCTGCCCTAGACTCCTCACAACACAGCCCCAAACAATTCTGGTCCTCCATAAACTCCATCCTCCACCCAGGTAAAGTCAGTACCCCTCCTCCTAACATCCCTCACTCCTCAGAAAATATTGCTACCTCATTCAACACACACTTCACCCAAACCATACTATCGCTATCTAAACAACACAACCCCCCTCCCCTCCAACCCACACCTTCAACTAGTAATCTCCCCACTGCCTTCTCTTTTTCTCCTGTACCTACCTCCGACATAAAAAAAACTCTTAACTAAACTTAAACCCACCACATTAGCAGCAGACAACCTCCCAAGTGAATACCTACAAATCGCAGCTGATGCTCTGGCCTACCCAGTATCCATCTTGATTAACCGATCTCTGTCAGAAAGTTACGTTTCCACACTGTGGGAAGTATCACATATAATTCCCCTCCACAAAGGCGGACCCTCCTCAGAACTAACCAATTACCACCCCATAGTTAGTCTCTCTCCACTCTCCAAAATACTAGAGAGATGTATACACTCTCAGGTCTCAGACTACCTCCTTACTAACAACCTCCTTTCCAGTACTCAGCATGGTTTCCGACCAAACCATAGCACCACCACTGCCTTACTCTCCTTTATTAACACTATCCTTCAGCATAAAAACAATGGCTATCTCTCCTCTGCTACTTTCCTAGACCTATCTAAAGCATTTGACATGGTCCCACACAAACAACTTATCTCTGTCCTCAATAATCCAATCAGTCACCAACTGGTTTCAGAGTTACCTGTCTGACCGCCAACAATCCGTTGTATGGCAGAATGACATATCTCCCCAACTACCTGTCTCCATAGGGGTTCCCCAAGGATCCATCCTTGGACCCCTACTCTTCTCTGTTTACACCAATAATCTAGCCTCTGCCACCAAACATGGCACACTCATACAATATGCAGATGACTCGACCATCATCTGCTCAGCCCAGTCCCTACCAAAACTGCAAAAGGTCACACAGGAAGTCTTTTCCTCTGTTGAAACATGGTTATCCGATGCCCATTTAATACTCAACCCAAACAAAACTAAACTACTCATCTTCCAACCCACTAAACATACTGAAAACAACTCTCACTTCAACATCACAGCAAAAGACAACACCACTATATACCCAACTGAACACACCAAATTGCTAGGAGTGGAAATAGACAATAAACTAAAATTTGACATTCATATATCCATGACCATAAAAAAAAAAAATCCACAAAAAAGTAGGAGCGTTATACAGAAATAAGCAATTTCTCACCAAAGCAGCAAAGATTTCAATAGCAAATTCCCACCTTATCTCCACCCTACTTTATGCCTCTCCAATATATACCAACCTAAGGCAATGTGATCTAAACAAGCTAGAGACCTGCTACAACAAAATCGCCAAATTCACCACAGGGGCATCCTACCATAGTCACCACTGTCTCTCACTTGCTGAACTGGGCTGGCTTGAACTCCCTCACCTCCTTCAGTGGTATCAACTCTCACTCGCCCACAAACTAGTAAACCATCCACTAAATGTCCCATCCCCCCAGAATCTACTCCAACCCTATCGCACCACCAGACCACTAAGATCCAGCAACAAAAATCACTTGCAGATCACTAAAGCCAATAACTCTGCTGGTGAAGCACTATTCTCTTGCGCCATAGCCAAATTATGAAACTCACTCCCACCCACAATTACATCCATACCATCATGCACCCACTTCAAAACTTTACTAAAAGCGCACCTAAAAACATGCTGGCTATGCCCTTGCAACTCCCACTGTAATATCATCCACCCCATCCAAGCAATACCTATCTTTCCACTCCACTAACTACCTTGATTATAGCAAGCTCAGATGCTCATAAGCCTAGTACTTATTATATAGCAGGAACTTCTCATTGTAACATTTGTTAATGTCTGTTATGTACTTCACAGATAAAGATTCTAGTTGTCTACTGATGTACTATGTTCTTCATCTGTAAATATGTTGTAAGTAATTGCTAGGTTAAATTGTTAATTGCTATGTAATCCAATGTAACTACTGTCTGTTTATGTTACTGTGGAGCTTTTCTCCCCGGGCCTCCGCTGAAAATGGACCTACATCCTATAACCTACTTCCGGTCAACAAATTTAAATAAATAAATAAATAAATAAAATAAATAGATGTGTTCCATGGTAGTGAGATGGTATTTCCAGCAGTCAGTGCACCTCACTGAAAGCTAACCTTTGTAACTGCTGCTGGGGAAGAGATAGAGAACCAATACAAGCCACTGTTAGAAGAGAAACTTTGAGGTCACTTTTAATAGGGTGATGCCTATCCCCTACTGAGAGGAAGGCCAAGTGAGCACTGGTCACCCAGCTGCAGAGACACTGACTTGTGCAAGCTGATATGACCTCCATAGGTTCATAGGTTCATAGGTTCATAGGTTCATACTAGGCTATCTGCCCGAGGGCATTTACAAGCCTAGCCCATAGTTTTGTGGCTTACGCCACCCCTTTAGTATGGGGAACTATACCCATTATTTTGCTGTGCTTCTGTCGAGCAGTGACACTGAGGTAATCCCTGGGGTATATCTGCGATCTCCCATCCATTGGTCAAGATTTCTCTTGAACAAGGCCAGCGAGGTGCTCTGCCTCACATATACCGGGATTTTATTCCACAGCATAGGGAGTCTTTGGGTGATGAATCTATCCCTCCAGCACATCCTATTAATAGCCGTGTCGAGGTTTAAGTCTCCCGCCCTTGTGGCTCTGACGGATCTAGATTTTTGAGGTGAAGCATATTCATCAAATCTGGGTTTGACATGGCCTTGTATGTTAGGCAAAGGTCACCTCTGAGCAAGCGGTGGCGACTGAATAGAGCTGGAGTTCTTTCAGTCGGGCAGCATAGGACAGATGTTTGAGACCCTTTATCCTTTTGGTGAGGAACTTTTGTGGCCTCTCCAGCTGCTGCAAGTGTCGGGTCAGATACATTCCGAATGGGGCATTGTACTCGATCATTGGTCTGATGAGTGATGAGTATAGGGAGACTATGACCTCCCTTGATCTAGATGAGAATCCCTTCATGATAAGGTGGGCAATGTAGAAGGTCTTCCTAACTACTTTAGCTACATGGGTGTCGAATGACAGACTACTACCAACCTGGGTCCCCAGGTCCCTGATAACTTCTTCTGTGCTCAGTGGATTGCCACCTATTTGGTAGCTAGGGGTAACCTTGTTTTTCCCGAAGGGTATGACTATGCATTTTTTGGCATTTAACTTTAGGCCATGGCTCTGGCACCAGTTATCCGTTTCTGTGAGACCCTTCTGAAGGATATCTGTGTCAGATGTGTTTTCTACTATGGCGCCCAGTTTGCAGTCATCTGCAAACTTTGTCAGCTATAACCCTCCTGTGTTTGCTTGTACTTGGAAAAGTAGATGCCAAACAAGAGTGGGCTCAGGACTGAGCCCTGTGGTACACCACTTGTGACAGGCTTTGAGTCTGACATGGTGCCAGCAACTCTGACCCTGTGGGTTCTGTCACTCAGCCAGTTTGCAACCCATCTTGTGATGTATGGGTTAACATTTAAGCTGATGAGTTTTTCAATGATACCTGAGTGGGGTATTGTATCGAAGGCCTTCGCCAGATCGAGGTAGGCTGTATGGACTGCCTTTCCCTCATCAATGGCTTTGGTGACTGTTTCAAAAAGTCAACCAAGTTTAGAAGGCATGATCTGCCTTTGACAAAGCCAAACTGGGATGGATCCAAAGTCTGCAAATTCCCTATGTCTTTATTTATGAGGTCCATTATGATCCTCTCCATGGCTTTGCAGATAAGGCTTGTCAAGCTAATGGGCTGGTAATTTCCAGGGTCGGTGGAGGCACCGCCTTTGTGAAGTGGGACCACAGTTGCAGTGCGCCACTCCTGGAGTGCGTATCCAGAGGTAAGACTATGATTAAACAGCTGTCCTAGCTGTGGGTTTAATTCCTCATTGAGTTCATGGAGCACACAGCCGGGGACACCATCAGGTCCCATGGATGCTGTGTTTTTTGCTTTGGAGAGAGCAGTTCTCACTTGGGCGTTGGAGATGCTTCTCTGCCCCCTCCATAACTGGACCTGCAGAAGTACGAGAAACCAAAAAGAAAACACATTAGCACACATATCTGTTACACAAACAGTACAGCCTTATAATACAGTAGTGCCCATGGGGTATGCACCCCACTGCTAGAAGAAGTTTTTTTTTCCTTCTGTACTACCCCTTCATTCTGGCTTGTTACTTTGTGGATACTGTAAGCGGTGTGTCTGTTAAAGTCATTAAGAAAATTAAACATGCTTGCAGTAAAACTCTATAATGTCTGCTTTCTACTGGCTAAGCAGGTCAAGTTGGCACTGCTGCAGATTTTTATTTTATCTTATTTAAACATTGCTAACTGAGCAGAGCAGTGGTCTGTATAGACCCTTTTTCTGACTCAGTCCAGGAAATTACACAAATGCTACAAGTAAACAATATCAATATATGAAAAGATAGAAATGTAAGAGATAAAAGCAAATGCAAGTTACAAAATGGAACTAATACAAGATACACATCTGACAACAAATAGCAAAATAAGATACAAAACTGAGGATGGAAACAACACTGCAATGTTTACAGCAGTTGTATCACCCAAAAATAGTTAACATAGTATACAAAGCATGTACAGTGTTTACATCCATATTTTATGGGTACCATAGAATATACAGTATGTACAGTATTTACATCTCTACTTTACAGGTAACATAGTATACACAGTATATACAATATTTACATTTCTTCTTTATGGGTAACATAGTATATACAGTATGTACAATATTAACATATCTGCTTTATAGGTAACACAGTATACACAGTACTTGTATCCCTATTTTATGGCTAACATAGTATATATAGAATGTACAGTGTTTACATCTATAATTTAAAGTTAACTATATACACAATATGTAAAGTATTTATATCATACTTTATGATTAACATAGCATATACAGTATCTACAGCATTTACATTACTACTTTATTACATTCATAGTATATGCAATATGAAAAACAGTTACATCCCTTCTTTATGGCTTAGAGAGTTTAGAAAGTATGTACAGTATTTACATGCCTACATTATGATTAACATACTATATGCAGTATGTACAGCACTTACATTCCCTACTTTCTGGGTAACACAGTATATTCAGTATGTACAGTATTTATATCCCTCCTTTACGGGTAACACAGTATATTTCGAGCTTGCATAAACTAAAACACTGCTGGTGGTTCCCTGCTGGGTGAGGAAAGTAAACTTTTATGTTTTTGTCTGTGAGTGCTAGAGCTTCTTTCAGTTTTACCTGCTCCATTTTCTTTTCTGTACTAAGAAATCTGATTGGCCTGGTGTTTTTGTTCTGTGTGAGAGATAGACACTTAAATTATTTAGACTGCACATTTCACGTGTTTTTTTTTTTCACTTGTTAAATTGTTTCTTGAGTGATACTTAAATACATAGTGAATTTCTGGGTCTTTGTCTTCTTTTGAAATGTTTTCAAGTCTGCATAACCTAAATAAAGCACTGCTGATGATTCCCTTCTGGGTGAAGAAAGTAAGCCTGTATTTTTTATCTGGGAGTGATAGAGCTGCTTTCTATTTTACCTGCTCTATTTTGTTTTCTGTTTTAAGAAATCTGCTTGGCCTGATGTTTTTGTTCTGTCTGAGAGACACTTAAATGATCTAGACTGCACATTTCGCATGTGTTTTTCATTGGTTAAATTGTTTCTTGAGTGATACTTAAATACACAGTGAATTTCTGAGTCTTTGTCTTTTTCTGAAAGGATTTCAAACCTGCACAAACTAAAAGCACTGCTGATGATTCCCAGCTAGTTATTTTTTCTCACCCTCCCTTCCCTTCAATGATCAGCTTTTTAAATCTGGTGATTTTAAGCTTAAAAAGCAAAAGAGAAAACCACTGTCATTGCCACAAGTTCTGGAAGTAAAAGGAACAAAAGCGCTAACATTGACTCCTGGTGGTTCTTTATTGAAGTTTTGTGGCAGTGACACTGGTTTTCTCTTTTGCTTTTTTAATTTTTTTTAAGTTTATTTTTAAGTTTTAAAGTGTTTTTTAAGTGTTTTTTTTTATTGGTGTTGTCATGATTTTAAGCTGCCCACCCCTACTGTAAATTAAGCTTAATAAGCTCCTCCCCTTCTACACTGCTGTTGAATTGTTTGCCTTTCCTTGTGCTTATATTGAAGAAGTGCATTTTGTCTCTTATTCTCTGTTCTACTGATGTATTTGCTTTAAATTCATTATCTAGCTAGCTATTAGATAAAGTAGTATATTTTTACATTCTAGCAAGCACTTGTTTTTACATCAAGATGTCAACAGATTTTCCATCTAGTGCACTAGGAGCTAGTCTGATCTGTTTAATTTGAGGAAACACTTGAGATTTCTGCAGGTAATTTTATTAGTCGGAGGGCTTATTAATCAGCTTTTCTTGTTTTTAGTACCTTTATAAATTCTGTACAGTTGAGAAGCTCTTGGCTCATTTATACAAAGCAAAGCACTTTTATTGAATAATAACACTTTTATAAGCTGTTTAAAGTACACTGCTCTACTCGTATCTTTAAGTTTGCCTGTGGTAGCATTTTACTCTGGACACTCCTTTACTGTGCTCCCTACATCAGGAGTACTGGGATTATTCATCTAGTGGCAATAGATGTTTACCTGGTCTGTCTGAGATGGGTAGCACACAAAGGGCACACAAAGGGCTCTAATTATTATTATTATTATTATTTTGCACTTTTCTTACATACTGTGGCTGTAGTTTAGCAGTTTCAAAAAACTGCACTGTTTCCTGCTGCTTTATGCAGTTAATTGTACTTTATTACATTGTATCTTTTAATTGTAGGGCTGTTGTAGGTATTCTGTGTGGTCTTGTTACACTTGGGCTCTATACCAGCTATTCTACATTAAGAATAAAAGTAGAAATAAAATTAAACTAAATTACAACAGGTCACCTGATCTTGCATCTTCCTTTTTCATCCATTTAGAAAACAATACCATAATTGAATCTGTCTCCCACACTAAACTGCTAGGTGTCACCACAGACAATAACTTGAGATTTGATAAATACTTAGCTCTAGTCATCAGAATGACCCATATAAAGCTTGGCTCCCTCTACAGGGTCAAATCATATCTCACTAGCTCCATCAGGCAAACTATTGCCAGGACCCACTTACTTTCTACCCTACTATACGCCTCACCCATCTTCACTAATCTTAAGGAATCAGACCAAGCTAAACTTGAGACCTGCTATAACAAAATTGCCAGATTTGCAACAAACACCTCATACGGATCCCACCACTGTGCTACTCTTCATCAACTAAACTGGCTAGAACTACCTAACCTCCTATCCTTCAATCAGCTCATGGCTGCCCATACAATAACATACCCACCTGACATTTGCCCTTTCTTCAAAATATCCTAGAACCCTATTCCAATAGTAAAACCTTAAGATCTTCTACATTCCTATTAAAAGTCACAAGATCTAACAACACCTTTGGAGATTCTCTTTATTCTAATCATACGTCCAAGGACCAGAATACCATCCCTCAATAAATTTGTTATATCACTACCCCATCCAAGTTTAAACAATATCTTAAGGCACACTTAACTGACAGCTGGCTCTCATCCTTTATAGCCCCAGGCTAATAGGCCTTAATCCTGTTGTCTCTTTTCCTTTTTACATATTTTTCTAACTCTCACAATTCCTGCAAACCCCCTTTCTATAATGTAATAATATTATATACAAATATAATATTTCATAACCTTTCTACTTTTTCATTCAACTTCTTTTTTTTAAATGTTAACACTTGACTGCATATTCATTTAAGATTTAAGATCTATTGCAGATTAATCTTCATGTAAATAGTTTTACATATAATATTTCCTTGTATTTCTATATACATGATTGCTTATTTAGTAACTAATGTATAATTACACAACTACTAGTTGCTTATTAATTTTTTTTCTGTTTCTTAAGTTTGTTAAATTGTATTTTGGAGATCTTCTCCCTGGGCCTCCACTGAAACTGGGCTTCTAACTCAGTCAGATGTCCCTGGTAAACAAATATAAAATAAATAAATACATAAATAAATAAATAAGAAGGAGTTTTTCTGTACCCTTGTGACAGAAGTGTGCTGATCTAACCTGTCTGAGTTGAGGGTTGCTGGTGGAAGGCTTATTGTGTGCTTTCCTGATTGGTAGTTAGCTTAAAACTTGTTTCTCTTTGCTCATATTTAAGCTTCACATTTGTATGGGCTTTGGCATAGATACTCAGAGCTGTTCATCATTTGGTGATTGTGCTACTGATTGCTGAGAATCTGCTTTCACCTCCAGCAATCCACTAGTGAAAAGACAAAAATAAGTATTTTTTGTATTTCTCTTATATACTGTGACTGTACTTTAGCAGTTTCTTAAGCGCTTTGCTGTTATTTTGCACTAGCAAAACAAATGTGCTGTCTACTGCTATTTTAATTAGTTAATTGTGCTGTATTACATTGTATCTGTTAGTTCTAGGGCAGTTGTAGGTATTTGTGTGGTTTTGTGTGGCTCCAAACCAGCTATTCTACATTAAGAATGTGTTTTTCTGCACCTTTGTGGCCAAAGTGTGCTGATCTAACCTGTGCTGGGGATTGCTGGTAGAAGGCTTATTGTGTGCCTTTCTTATTGGTTGTTAAAATGTATTTCTCTTTGCTGATATTTAAGCTTCACATTTGTGTGGTGCTGCTCTAAATGAAACAACAGATAGCAGTGCCCTCTATAGATGCAAAACACAGCAAGCTCAGTTTTTCCCTAAACAGCTGTCAGTGAGACTTTCCAAGTTTTTCTGTTGCTCTAGGAGCAACTCAGTCTCCCACTGAGCAGCATTGCCTTATTGATTGACCTTGGCCTGCACAAAGTATAGGTCTGTCTTATAGTCTTGGCATTACCGACACAGTCCTGTCAAATTAACCCATTCCCTTCCCTAATGCATGGGCAGTTTGCCATCATCATCTCTCTGGCCAGCCTGATAAGCATAGACATCCTGAAGTAATGCAGCAATTGTTTCATATATACTGACAACCACGTACTCCTGAAACAAACAAATACTTAATGTGAGAGATGTAGTTACACTATAAAATTGGAAGCAAAACTCTCACATAAGGACAAATCAAATTCCAAACCGGTTGTCAGCATATGCACACTTCCCACACTAAATAAGGACATGACACATAAACCCACATATGCAGAGGTACTCACTAGTAACTTACCAAAAGACCAGAGGTCTCCCAAACAGAAATCATTTGCACACATAATGCAAAAAAACAACCACAACATATAATGATAACAGTGTCTCAACAAATGAGTCCATAAAGTGTAACACCACAAAACATAATATATTGGTCATAGGTGAATCCATTTTGAGACACACAGATGTTTCCCCTCACCAGGCTGGATAAGAAGCAGGATATGATTAGCAGCCTGTCAGGTGCCGGGATCCATCAAGTCACTCAAGCACTCAATCACTCAACCACAAGTACTGATATGACCCCCTCATAGTCCATGTGAGGATGAATGACATGAGACTTACCTCACTGGACTATATGAAGAGAGACATGACTGAGGTTTCAGATTATTTGCCACATACAAGCATAAGCCTAGCCTTAAGCAGCAGTCTACCTTTTCCAAGGATGATGCCACAATACAAATAAAAAAATGATTGACTTTAACAGCTGGCTTAGCTTCGGGTGTAAGTCCATAGGGATCCAATATCTGCCAGCATGTGAAGACATGGTCGACAGGTCACACTGCTTTGCCAGAGATGATCTGCACATGTTTCCTCTAGGCTTTCCGATACTGGCAAAGGCATTAGCTATGCCTATTGTGCCTTTTTAGGCAGTGTCAAAATAACCAACCTCCCAACACAACAAATGCCTCTCTAGATAAACTCAAGGTACTGCTACTTAATGCTAGGAGTCTAAACAAAAAACTGTACTCCCTGGAAGCACTCCTCACTTTGGAAGATGCTGACATCTGTGCAATCACCAAAACATGGTTCTAAGGCATGGAAATCACTTCAGTTGTGCAGGGCTACAATGTCTTCCATACATTCGGACCACAAACTGAGTGTGAAAGAGCCAAAGGAGGAGGTGTATCCATCTTTAATAAGGTTAAGTACACATTGAGATTGACCATACAGTATGACTAACTTGAGCTACTCCATGTCCAATTCACTATAAGCAAAGCCCCATACCACATCATAGCTAGCAATAGGTCCACCACCAATAAACAGGAAAAACATACCACATACCCAGACTTACTGGAGTCACTTGTTATACAGGCCAACACCTTACTCAGAGATGATTTTAATTATCCTGCCATTGACTGGGAAACATGCATGACCACTGCATGCTGGCTCAGAGGTTCTTGGATTTTGTCAATGCAAATGTTTTGGAACAGCTAGACAGCACACCCACAAGAGGCTTAAATGTCCTGGAGATTCTGCTCATTAACATGAAAGAACATTGCACTCCCCTCCCCCCCCCCCCGTGTGATGTCCTCCCTGGTAAGACAGGACCACAAACAGTCTTGTTTGATGTAATTATAAGAACAAATACTCCATCAAGCTCAAAAATGCTTTAGAATTTTTCAAAGACAAATAACCTCCTACTAAGTGATGGTATAAAAAGTTTCAGTGCCACCTTGAACCTAAATAACATGGAGTCCTATACAAAGGTGTACATCAGCTCCATGTATAACCACTTAAGCAGTTGTATAGAATCGGCATTACATGACCAGATTAAAACCAGGTCTTGCTGAAAAGAAAAAACCCTGGTGGACCCCTAGTATAAATAGGCTATACAAGAGAAATAAACTAATGTCCAAGGACAAGAGGGCACTAGCTCAGCAGAGGAAGAAATCCCCCTCTAGCATGAACAAACAAATTACAAAGCAAAAATAGCCTCCCTAGCTACGGATAATCGCAAGGCATTCTTTTACTCTGTCCAAAATCTAAAAGGGAATAGCCAGCTATGTGCTGAACCGGTTGTGGATGGTACCACCCATACTCAACTAAAGGTAATAGTCAACCTGTTAGCTGACAGGTTTGGAGCAAACTTCACCCTCATCCCCTCTGGTAATCCCCCAAAGTATACCTGCCACCTTTCCTCAGCCTATTATCTCAAGAGAGCAGGTCATCTCAGCACTATCCAAGGCCAAAAACATGACATAAATGGGGCAGCCAACATCCAGGGTTCCTTTTAAACAACTTAAAACCTGACCTAGCAGGCCCACTATGATCCCTTGTTTAACCACAACCTGTGAACTGGCTGTTTTCTCCCTCTTTCTACAGATCTCCAATAAGACTCCCCACTGGCACAGCTATAGGGTTAAGATCTCAGCTAAGGGGTCAAGCTAAGACCTCCAGCACCCTCTCTGTCCAACCAGTGCTTTGTGTCCCTGCCCAAGTAGCTGACACACACACACTTTGAGATATGATTTATATACAAAAACACAGATACTCCTGGGAAAGGCTGATACAGGTATATTAGCTATGCCCCCTTCCATCCAGACTATATGGTAGTTATCACTGCCATCAACCCCTACTTATCAGCTACTATAAGGCCCTTACAAAGGGTGTCAAATCTGACTGTGTAATATTATTATCTAAATGGTAGTTGTGACCAAGACTTGCAAGGCTATTTAAGAGTGGCCTGTACAGTGTCACCAAATACATATGCAAGTACTAAGAGCTTAACTACAGTATGTTTCACAAATATCAGCCACAAAGATAGGTTTGAATTTATTTAATAATAATTAATAAAAGAACAAGCAACAATTAATAAAAGAAGAGCTAAACCCAAACCTAAAACTACTGTTCAATCTCAGCCTTACTACAGGATATGTACCCAAAGAGTGGCGTACAGCAACAGTGGTCCCTCTCCACAAAGGTGGTACCTCAACGGATCCTGGAAACTATCTATAACTATAACATAAGTCTCACTAGCTTGGTCTGCAAAGCTATGGAAAGGATCATCATGGACCTTATAAATAAAGATATTGGGGACCTACAGACACTGGATCCTACCTAGTTCGGCTTTGTTAAGGGCAGATCCTGCCTCTTAAACCTGGTCAATTTCTTTGAAACAGTCACCAAGGCCATTGACAAGGGGAAGGTGGTCACACAGCCTACATGGACCTCGCAAAAGCCTTCGATACAATACCCCACTCAGGCATTATAGATAAGCTCACCGGCTTAAATATAATCCCCTATGTCACTAGATGGGTTGCAAACTTGCTCAAGGACAGAACCCACATGGTTAGAATAGCTGGAGCCATGTCAGACTCCAAACCAGTTACAAGTGGCATCCCACAAGGCTCAGTCTTGGGACCTCTCTTGTTTGGTATATATTTCTCGGAGGTACAGGCCAACATGGAAGGACTGTGGCTGACCAAGTTCGCAGATGACTGCAAACTGGACGCCATAATAGACTCTCCAGCTGACACAAGCATCCTCCAAAAGGGCCTCATAGAAACAGACAACTGGTGCCAGAGCCATGGCCTCAAGCTAAATGCCAAAAAGTGCATAGTCATACCCTTTGGCAAAAACAAAGTGCCCATAAATTACCACATAGGTGGTAATCCATTAAATACAGAAGAAGTCATTAGGGACCTGGGGACCCAAGTTGATAGCAATCTCTCATTTGACAACCACATGGCCAAAGTGGTTAGAAAAACATTTTATATAGCCCACCTAATCATGAAGGGATTCACATCTAGATCAGGGGAGGTCATCGTGCCTCTTTACTCATCCCTCATCAGGCCCATAATTGAGTACAATGCCCCTTTTGGGATGTACCTTACCAGACACCTGCAGCAACTGGAAAGACCCCAAAAGTACCTCACCAAGAGGATTAAGGGGCTCAAACAGATGCCGTATGCTGCCCGATTAAAGAAACTCCAGCTCTACTCAGTGGCATACCATCTGCTCAGAGGCGATCTGTGCCTGACGTATAAAGCCATGTCCAACCCAGAATTAATGGACATGCTGCACCTCAGAAAATCGAAATCCCAATGAGCTATGCGCTCGAGGGACTTAAACCTCAGCACTGAAATAAATAGGACATGCTGGAGGGACAGATTCATAACCCAGAGGCTCCCTTCACTCTGGAATAAAATCCCAGTCCAGGTTAGGCAGAGTCCCTCATTGACTCTCTTCAAGAGGAATCTTGATGAGTGGATGGGAGATCGTAGGCTTACCCCGGGTATCACTTCTGTGTCACTGTTAGACAGAGGCACAGTATACTAACCTTGAAAAAAGGCATAGCAAAATTAATTTAAAATGGGTGGCGAAAGCCATACACACTCTGGCTAGGCTTATAAATGCCCTAGGGCAGATAGCCTAGTATGAACCTATGAACCTATGAACAAGACAATGTTCAGAATATCAACAGTTACTTTACAGTTCAGACTCATAGGAAATATTTTAAAACAACATTGTAGGATGTCTTAAATAAATACAGAAAACATCTAAACATCTTTGCTATATCCCTAACTATATCTAAAAGAAATTACTGTACCCTAGTTACTTACTATTAGCAAAGCAAGGGGTGGGAGGCTGGCATAATGGTTAAGGCACTTACCTTAGAAACACAAGGTGCAGGGTTTGATTCTCACATGGGGGTAACTGGCTAGGCTTAAAATGGCCCATGAGGACAGTTAGCCTAATACTAATCTATGAATCTATAAATCTAAATATGAGTGGATGTTCTTGCTGGTCCAAGACAAAACACAAAATGCACAGATGCTCTCTGAGAGGGTTCTTAAATTAATAATAAACATTACTGCTGGGTTAGCTTGGATGACATCAATCTTTGTCACCTGACTTCAGTTCCCAGGCTAAACAGATACTAACAGAATGTTAACATTTCTGTGTGAGAAGTACATATCTCTCATAAGTTTGCAGAACTTGGAAGCCGTAAAACAATAAAACGCTTTTACATTTGAAACCTAGTAATTATTTGTTTCAAGACAATACAAACATTTCTAGCTCTATACATTGTGTCTGCTTGCTGCATTAAAATTGAGAGATAACACAATTGTAAAGAACTTTAATTTCAAATTATTTTCTTGCAGTTTCAGCAGGGTATACTGTGGTTACATTCTTGAAGCTCAGCACATAACACACAGTTCTGTATAAATCATATAAATATTCACAACTGACATAGAATCCTTTACAAAATTCCAGATAGCTGGGCTCGCAGTGTCACAGGTAACATAGTATATGCAGTATTTATATTCCTATGTTATGGCTAACAGTACAGACAGTGTGTACTTACATCCCTGCTTTATGGGAAGCATAGTATATACAGTACATACAATGTTTACATCCCTACTTTATGGGTAACATAGTATATAGTATGCACAGCATTAAAACCCCTACTTTATGGATAATTTAGTATATACTGTAAGTACAGTATTTGCATCCTTTCTTTATGGGTAACAGTGTAAACACAGTATCTGCAGTACTTAATATCCCACTTTAGGGTAACATAGTTTAATGTGTAGGAACAATGTTTGCATCCTTGTTTTAAGGTTAACAAAGTATATGCAGTACATGCAGTACTTACATCCCTATTTTATCGGTAACATAATATATAGTACATATAGTAAATACAATGTTTACATTTTTACTTTATAGCTCACATTATATATAAAGTGTATACGTTATTTACATCTCTACTTTATGGCTAAGATAACATATACAGAAGGTACACTGTTTACACCCACATTTATACATAAAATAGCATACATAATATGTGCAGTACTTACATTCCTATTTTTAGCCTAACATAATATATATATATATATATATATATATATATATATATATATATATATATATATATATATATAGTATATACAGTATTTACATCCCTATTTTATGGGTAACAACAGTAAACACAATCCCCATGATTCAATAAAGTCCATGTAGGCTCCATATAGAGCCTACATGGAATGTATCTGTGTACACAACCATGATTCTCCCTCGGCAGTGTGCCATGCATATTAATTGTGGTGCACGCCTAAGAGAGGTCAGGACAGCATGGATATTGAATACATGTAAGACCAACGGCACACCGACATACCTTTCAGCCCACTAAACTTGACCAAAAGGTGTACAAGACATTTTATTTCACCAAATTGGATTTATTTAATTTCTTTTTACATTTATGTGCTTGTTTCTTTTCTGCAATGTGCTATGTTATTTACCTATGCTTAGTTTTGCATAGCCATCCATCAGACATGTGCAAAACATCTAAAAATAGAAACCAGATGCTTTTGATTTGTATTTTTCTTTTATGTGCTTGTTTGCATGATATGTCACGTTATTTAGCTATACTTAGCATTGCATACTTATGCATTAAACATACACTAGACAGCTAAAAATAGAAACTGGATGCATTTAATTGGTGCCATCTTGTTGTGCTTAGCAATGCACAAACCCACTCAGCAATGCTGATGTACACTTACAGGCACTTTCACAATATATCTGAAGAGAAGATATATGAGTTTCCTTCACTATCTCAGTAGCTAGATAGGTTGAGTCATGACCTACAGTATAGTAGGTCCTGAGCAGTAACACCTTTTACATATATTGCTGTGAAACTGTGTCAGGTGACTGAAGCATCGGTTGACTTTAAATTAAATAACTGTTACACTTAGAAAAGAAGCATGATGCTAAGCATCACTTAAACATGGTCAATGGTCTTTTCATATCTGTGCATTGCTAAGCTTTGCATAAACATGGGCTGTGTGAGTTTCCATGATGTTAAGTGATGCAGCATGTTTTTTAAAGTTACAGTATGATGTGCAATGGTGGGAATGCAGCCATTTAAAGGGCAATAAGCAGGAATTTCACATTATTCCTTGGAGCCTGACCTTGACTGTGGGTGTGGCTGCTGCTGTGGGGTAAGCTGTGTGCTTTAGGACACAAAAGTGGGGTGTGCAGGTGTCCAGGGTTTTCACTGGATACCTGGTAGACCGCTATGGAACCCAGCTGCTGCAGGGTGACTTTAAGGGCTCAGAGTGTTAGTCTGAGGTCTGGGATAGTTTGGCCAGGGAATTGACCACTGCAACAGGTATTCCCAACACTGGTGAGTAGTGTCATCACTATTATGATGACCTGTATCAAAGGAAGAGGGGAACCTTGAATACATGGATCCAAGAAGCATGAGATGGGCACACCCCATAGATATGCAAGTATGTTTTCCAGTAGTTTATAAATATACAAGCTGAATCTGTGCAAATATGGTATGCATAATGGTTTACTTCTCTTAACACAGTTGCAGAAGAGAGGACTTGCAGTGTTCAGTCCCATGCAAAGCATTTGGCCAGGATGAGGCAAGCATGTGGTATGTAAGAAAACCAATAAAGTAATAACTTAATGTATAACAATAATAAAATAGAGTAAATACAGATATTGCAGTCTTAGCAGTCATGTATGAAATACCTGGTACATCACAGACTTTTATTAATGTGTTAGTACTTATCCGAACTGTTAAAGTAAGTTAAAGCAAGTAAGCATGCAGTACTGTATAGCATAGTTTCCAGCCATTAGTTAATGTTGTGGTTTACCAGATTTAGAGTCAATGCTGTGGTCTGCTCATTGTCTGAAATATGCTGTAGATTGCACTCAGTAAAAGAATAGGGTAAACGTGTAAGTTAACAGAAGTCTCAGACAGCTGTCCATGTGTGTAATTGCAAGATTTGAAGCAACTTGAATCAATAAAGTATAAAAGAAGATGGTGCCCTGATAATTTACTTTTTTCAAATAAAATTTTCAGTATTACTGTAGTCACTACTTGTGAGTTCTAATACCACATGAGCCAACTGAGAAATTGTGCAGTATTCAATACTGTATTGGCATCTCATAAATGAAACAAAACCATGCTTGCATGTGAAGTGCACACCCATAGACCTGTGGCATGACTGTCCCGCTGTCAAGTGTAATCAGTGGATATGATACATACCTCTCAACTGTTATGATTTTTGCAGAATGTACTGAATATTGCCCGATATATCTGGTCTGTTTAGTATATAATCTTGTTTTGCTGGCCAGCCTCTGCCACATTGCTGGGGATCAATGTCAAATAAAAAAAATGTCAGCCCTCTGATTTTCAGATACATGACATCACTTGAAACACAATTTAATGGCAAACCTGTTATCAGAACACCTTGCTACTATTGTATGAGCACACTATGTAAGAATGTTCCCTGTCATTGTACCTTTGTACCACCATTATGTATGGTTTGGCCCATAATGTCCCATGTTAAGAGGTTGAGAGGTATGAATGTGGAACATCATATATACAAAAAAAGCAACAATGAATAATTGCAGGATACATTATGATCTGTACTATAGTGTTTGTGTAACGAACAGTGTAGAATTTCAAATAATGAACTACATAGCAGTCAGTGGTCTCACAAGTGACATCTAACATATCTAGAAGTATGCAGCTGTAGTCTGTTTAGTGATATTATCTGTAAAGTTACTAATGTTCTTTTTTCTCTCACTCTACCCCTTCTCATCTTTTATTTATTTATTCAAATATATTTATTATTATCATTTGATATTATTTATTACCTCTTATGTTGGCCTTATGTATAATTTAATATTGCTTTGTTGTTAAAAAAAAAACTTTCATTTACATTATTTACTGTTGTGCTTCTCATTTTGTAATTTTCAATTTGTTTCCATTACTCATTATTGTTTTTTATTTTATTAATTACATTTTGTGGTTATGTGTATTTTTCCTTTATGTTTATATTTTATTTACCACAATGAGACAAGGTAGGCCGGATCCCAGTGATACACCTATCTTGGCTCCCCTGGCCAAGGCACCGGAGCCCAATACATCTGGGCTGCAGCTTGGGGGCACCCCCTCTGCTGCCCATGCACTACCTGCTCTATCAGGTAGTACCACCCCACAGGCTGGGGCTGTGTCCCCCTCTGGGAGTGAAGGTGAAGGGGATGCTTTTGTCACTCAACAGCAACTGCCAGGCATGGTGCGTAGGCTTGTTACCAAAGTGTTGGCGCATGTCGATGCCAGAAGGAGAGTTTGCTATCCATCCTGGTGGGGCAGTGTGTCCTCAGGCACCTGTGTTGACCACTGCCTCCACAGCGGCAGTGAAGATGCGGTGCTTATAGTCTCATGGGTGAAGACTTGAGTCATACTGCTACCGTGTCTAATGTCCATGGGACTGGGATCCCACAACACCCTCGCCAACCAAGGTGTTCACCCCCCCCCTTGCATCCCACACCATCCCTGTCTGCTATCTTGTCTGTTTGAAAATGCTTCCTCACCTTCCCAACATATCTTCCCCACACATACCTATGTGGGTCTATATTAGAATGTCGAAATTTCATTATTTCGAGCATTCTAACATCAGTAATAATGAAACGACAGATAACCAAATTTTTTCCTAGGGAAAGAATTTGGTTGTCTGTTCCTGTCGTTTCACTATTTTCAGTGCTGTGATGGAAAGTTACAGGTCGGGTTCCGGTAAGTGTGCGATTGGGCATGGGTTATGTGAGTTAGGGTTAGAGCGCGAGGGAGGTATTTGTGCGATTGTGTGGACGTGAGGGTTAGAGCAGGTTAGGTGAGTTAGGGTTAGGGCGCTGGTGAGGTGAGTGTACGATAGTGATGGACCTTAGGGTTAGGGTTTGGGTTAAGGTAAGTGGATAGTGGTGTTTGTACAGTCTAGTGTAGGGTTAGCTGCAAGATTATGGGTGTATGTGTGTGGATTGCTGTTTGTTTGGTCTGCTTGTGTTGTGTGTATGTGTTTTGGAACAGCAAATGTTTTCCCTAGAAAAAAATTCGCTGTTCTGAATGTTCGATGTTGTCAGCATTCGCTGAATAAGGGGTCGATGTTAGAACATTCAAAATAATGAAATTTTGACGTTCTAATATAGACCCTACCTATGTCCCTTCCCCAACATTTCACTCTCACCTTAAAAAAGGCGCCTGTCCATCAGAAAAAGATTGTCCCATACATAGCTCTCCATTTTGCACACATCCACTGGACACACATAATTTGGTCCAATTGACTTGACAATGCATTTATGCTGTCATTGCCCCTCCCCCCAGAGGTGACAGTCCAAATTCAGCTAAAAATCTTTTCAATTGCACAGTTGTTGCTGTTGAAGAAATGGACAGCTATGGTTCTTTCCTACACCCTTCCTGCACATACCTACCTGCCTTTCACTATGTTTTCCCCTTGCTTGCATCCCATTTCACCACTGTCTTATCTCCCCAATTTTTATTTTCTGTAAAGAATTATTGATTGCTTATCTATGCTAAATGGCAATATATTACTACGTGTATTTGAATGCATAATAATCATGATCAAAAATACACCTACACCCTATTTTGTACCCAGTACCATTGCACCTGAAGAACAATGAATCAACCCACCAAGCCGCACAACTTTTTAAGAAAAACAATAGTAATTGACATTTTCTCATCATTAAGCATGTTTATGTGATACTGCACATCCTGCAGCAGCCTGCTAAAAAATTAATGGAAAAATAGGAATTTAACTGGGACTCTGGTAGATAAATACATCACTATAAAGCCATACAGATAATAATAGATGCAAGTGAGGTATTTAACAACAGGTAACTGTGCAATTACATGTACAGGGTGTAAAAACATGCCTGCTATAACATTGATTCTGTAGCTCAATCTGTTAAATGCTGTGAAAATATTAATTTTTGGCCACATGATCCTGGGTTCAAATACAGCTGTGTCTAGTATTTAATATACATGTATATGTACATCACCATTCTAAACTGTGATATATATGACTGTCTCGTCACCTATTTATCCACCCAAAGCAGTACAGATGGAATGTCTGCTTCTAAATAATGGAAATAAGAGGACTACAGATAGGGCCACATTTTAACTATTCCTATTACAACACTAGAAGGTGCATAGAATGTCAGGTTATGCATTAGCATGAATTCCCAGAGGATTTTGACATATGTAATTCAATTGTAGTCCAGAATTATCAGACTGCTGCAGCCTGCAATGATCTGCAAGGGATATTATAGGCAACCACACACAATTAACGTACATATATGGAGGTAATGCTAGAAGTAAGGGTTGCCAGCACACGTTACAGATGACTACCATGACATAACACATGACTTGGCAGTTGTCAACCAGGCAAATTTTCTCTTCCTTGTGGAGCTTTTTTTGGTCCTATCAGGTACAGCTGAGACAATACAGTTAAACAGGTGTTTGCATAAAGCACTAGTGTAGAACTCAGCATAGTTGGCAGTTTTGTCTAAGGGGGGAGGTACAGTACAGCTATTTATACCATCCAGTAAGAGGTAATAATGTGCTTTGGAAAAGTGTTTTAGTTTTCTTGCTGTTGGAGGACAATGTGATAGTTACTTCGAATGAGACTGTTTTGTGATCACATATCACTAGGGAAGACCTCACAGTGGGTGTGGCAGAGTGGACCCCTATATTGGTAAGCACCCAGTGCATTGGAGTTAACAAAATCGAGGAATCTTTTTGAAAGTGTGTTACAGCACAAGTAATTTACCCAGTCAATGGATGATTAAAGTTGCCCAAAGCCAGGGTCTTTGCATGTATCTTGATAGACTCAAGTAGATTCAAATAAGCAGAGTGGGTGTCCTGATTCACAGATAGGTGTTCTGTATCTGGCAATGACTTGAATAGGTGCCCTACCAACAATTAATTGCACCTGAAGTATCTCCAGGGAATCCTACTGTGTAACCAATCTGGAGGTGTATTTATCTGTAATGAATATCAATACACTGTCTCCTTTAGTTTTCACACTTTCAGTTTGTGGTCTGAACATGTTGAAGGAGGTGTAGCCTGATATAGTTGGGGTGCTCTCCACAGCTGTGAAACAGGTCTCCATGACTGCATAAGTGTGTAAGTCTTCCAAGATGAAGACTGCTTCCAGCGAGTGCAGTTTCATGTTAAAACACCTAGTGTTTAGCAGCATAACTTTGAGGTTGCTTTTAAATGGAGTTTTCACGTCCAGAGTTTTGTCCTTGAGACACCGCCTAATACGGCCATTATGAGGGTGGTAACAGCAGTGGCAATGTGATATGGCAGATCCTGGCACCTGACAGACAGCTGACTGTGACCTTCTCCTTATCCAGCCTGGTGAGAGGGACAACTGGGTGTCTCACAATGGAATCACCTATGACTAATATATTTCTTTTAATGTTTTGCCTTAAGGGCTTGACAGGTGAGACATTGGCGTGAGAACTATTATGTGTGTTGTGTTTGGCAGTGGATGTATTTTGTGTAGCGTGTGTATAATTGTGTTCGGGAGGTCTATGTAAGTATGTGTGATGTGGGTTTGGGTGAAATGAGAGGTGAGGTGAGGTGTGTATGGCGACAACCTGCTCATTGTCATATGTACTGACTGGTGTGTGAGACGGCATGTATTCCAGGCTGTTAATATAGTTGCATCTCTGACATGGTAAGTTTGTGTTACTTGTGTTCCAATGAGATGAGTGCGAGCATAATGTGGTGAATCCTAGCCTCTGATAAGCAACTGACCATGCCTTTCTCCTTACTCAGCTTGGTGAGAGGGACATCAGTGTGTCTCACAATGGAGTCTGCAATGATTAGAATATCAGACTGTGTGTTAGCTTGCCTTATGGGCTTATAGGTTGAGCCTTCATGAGATGTAGCTGTATATGTTGATATGTCTGTTGTTTTTAGAGTGCATTTGGGGCTGCTGAGGGTATTTGTTATCTGCACTTTGTCTATGAGGCCTTTGTGATTTACGGAGGTTACATTCAGTAGCTCAGCAAATGTCTGCTTTGAATTGTGTGTGATGAGTGCAGCATGTGTACTACTGACTACCTTATTTATTTTATTTTATTTATTTATTTTGTAGTTATTTTAACGTTATTCGATGTTGCTACTAAGAAGCATTTTGCCTTCACCTAATATGATGCCTCAATACAAACAGAAAATGATTGACCTCAATAATTGCCTTAGTTTCTGGTGTCATTCAAGGGGATACAGTATTTATTTATTTATTTCCAGTTTGATTACCGGGGAAGTCCACTGGGCCCAGAGAGCCAGTTTTCAGTGGAGGCCCGGGGAGAAATGCTCCATGAAACAGATTACAGTAAAGATGGCAGTCCAATAAAAATAAAAATAAAGTACAAGTACAAATACATGTCAAATAATGCAAAGTGTGAGCAATATTGTCCTTAGTGGAAAAATATTGTGCAGATACATTTTAACAAATTCACACAGTTAAAGTCAAAAGTCAAAAGCTATTTACAGAGTATGAGAGATCCTATGGGAAATAGCTATAGAAGGTTATAGCCAGCTTTAAGGTGCTTAGGAACTTTGGATACCCTCCCAGGGGCTTTTGTTAAAGAGTTCTAGGTAGGGAAAATGCAGTTACATTTCCATTTGGAGGACAGGTAGGTGTAAAGCTGAGTTTTGAAGTTTGTGTTTGACATTGTCCTTAGTGTGGAAGGGAGAGAGTTCCATTTCTTATCCAAGGAGAAGGAGAGGAGAAGTTGTCCAGCAGGACATTTAGGTTTGTGGACAGTAATTAAGTTTTGGTGTTCAGATCTGAGGGTTCTATTTGGGGTTTATAGGGGAAGGATGTTAGTTAGAGTGAGCCATTTGGTTGAATTAAATATTAGTCTATGTGCTGTAGTGAGCTGGAGGAAGTCCAGGTAATTTGTGAATTCTAACCAGTTGAGGGATTGGAGGGCAAGGGAGTGATGAGTGGAATGTTTGGCTTTGGTGGCAAATTTAGAAATGTTGTTATAACAGCTTTCAAGTTTGGAACTGATGGAAGAGGATAGGCTAGTTAGTAGTGGGGCACCATACAGAATGGAGGGAAGGAGGTAGGCCAGAGTATGCCTGATAGAGAGGAAGTGGTTGTTCCTGTATAGCATACCTAGTTTTTGGTGGGTTTTCTTTAGGCAGTCTAAGTTTTAGATAGGAGTTCAGGGAGGTTAGAGGCAGAGCAGACAAGTGTAGAGTCATCTGCATATTGGATGACTTTGGCATTAGGAATAGCAAAGTGAAAGTTATTGATAAAGATATTAAACAGCATTGGACCGAGGATGGACCCCTGTGAAACTCCAGTAGGGTTGGGCAAGAAAGGTGAGGTGCCTTTTTTCCATTTCACAGCCTGATATCTATCTGACAGCTTGAGAACCAAAAAAGTGTGTTTTGGGAGAGATTTATGTTTGAGAGATGACTTAGAAGGTGCTTATGGGAAACAGTATCGAATGCTTTAGAGAGATCTAGGAGCACTGTGGAAACTAATTTCCCAGAATCTTGGGCTTGATTGACAGTTTCTAAGAATGACAGTAGAACTGTTATAGTGTTGTGTCCTGGTTGGAAGCCATGTTGGGTAGGGGCATTTTTAGTCGGGAAAAGGCACAAGATGGAGATGGATGCATTTTTCTAGGATTTTGGAGATTGAAGAGCTATAGGGCGGAAGTTTGAAACATTAGTGTTTTTGCCTCCCTTGTGGAGAGGAAAAATGTAGGCAGAATGCCAGAGTTTAGGGACATATGATTCCTTTATGGATCTATTCATTAGGATACTAATTGGAGAGCTATACCTTCGGCAGCGGACTTGAGAAAGGAAGAGGGGATGTTGTCAGGTGCATTAGAGCAGGGTTTAAGTTTGGATAGAAGTCTTTTTATGTAGTTAGTGGAGACAAGTTTAAGCTCAAACTTAAGGGGGAAATTATTTGGGGAATTAGATGAGTGGAATGTAGGAGAGATGGGTCCTTGTTGGGAAAAGTTTTTGTTAGGTTGGATATTGACTCTATAAAGAAAGAGTTGAATAGTGAGGCTAACTCGAAGTCAGATTTACTTGGGTCTGGACAGAGGTTAATTTTGGAGCCTGGGCTGAGCAGCGGGTTTATGGAGTTCCAAAAAAGTCTAGGGTTTTGGGGATGGTTGGACTGGAGCTTAGTGTAGTAGGATTTTTTTGTCTTTGAAGATTTGTTTTTTTGCAAAGTTATGGAGCTGTGTATATTGGAGAAGGGTTTTGGGGAGTTTATTCTTTTGGTAAAGCTTCCAGGATTTGTCACTGATGCATAATTTGCTTTGTTTCTTTGATTATCCAAGGAGCAGTTATAGTTTTTATTTTTTTTTTCCGTGGTGGAGCTAGGGAATTTAGAGCATCTAGGATAGTAGAATTAAAATGGTCTATGGCTTTATCAAGTGGAAGGGTTTTTAGAATGCTCCAATTCATTTGTTTGAGAAAGAGAAGGTTTTGGTGTCAAATTTACTAAGGTTGCAGGTCTGAATATAATGATGTTGGTCTGGATGGGAGGAGGTTGCAAGGTAAATGAAAGCTGGGAGGTGGTCACTAATAGACTCAGGGATGGCAACAGAGTTGGTAATTTTATTTGGCTGGGTGACTAAGATCCACTCGAGTGGATCCTAGGGGATTTGATTTATTGGGTCTGGTGATGGAGTGGGTTACTTGAGTAAAGTTAAAGAGTTTAATGGACAGGGAGGGTATGGGACTGTTGATTTTATTCCAGTCGATGTTTACATCACCTAATATGTAAGTTTCAATGTTAATTCCAGCTGTGGCTCATTGGAGTATGTCTTCAAAGGTTGGGATGTTATTTCCAGGTGAAAAATAAAGGGCAATGATACAGAGGCTTTTGTGATTATTCATTTTTTATAGACCGACTGTTAGCTCAGCATTGGCAAATTTAGGAATGGAGTTTGCAGGGGAATTAAGGTAAATAGATTGGAATAGATTAATGCAACGCCTCCACCTTTTTTCTTTGGGTGGTCACATCTAAGAATGTGAAATCCAGAGGGTAGGATTTCAGAGTCAGAGATGTGGGGTTTGAGCCAAGTTTCAGAGATGGCTAGAATGTCAGGTTGGTTATGACTTAGCCATGCCTGAATCTGATGTGCTTTGTTGTTCAGACTCTGGGCATTGAGTGTGAAAATTTTAAGAGTATTGTAGGGGGATGAAACATTAGAGGAAGGGTGAGGGTAATTGTCATTTGTGAGTGTGTTAGGTCCTGGGTTTGGGGTGAATGTCTCCAGCTAAGACAAGGTTATTGAAGGAAGTTATCTTAGTGTGTTTTGGTTTGGATTTAGGGTATTCTAGATGGTGTAGTATTTGTTTAGGAGTAAGTGTCTTAGCAGTAGTGGAAATAAATTTAGGATTAAAAAGGTGCAGAGGGTTGAGCTTAAACAGAGAGGAGGAGATGGAAAAGAAATGATTATTTGTGTGAGGGAGGAGATGGTTTTGTGTGGGAGTTTGGTAAGGAGTAGAGAGTGGAAGCTGATTGGAGGTATAGGAGCTGGCATGGTATAAAATTGTTAGGAGTAGTAGGAGGGAGATGGGGGTTCGGAGTGCTAGAAACAGTAAGGAAAGCATGGTTAGAAAAAGGTAGTTTAATATGGGAGGATTTGTAGTTGGAGAGAAGAGCTGTGTGGAGAGAGGAGTTAGTGAAAGAGTGATGTATATAATTAGTGATGTATTTAATTACTTTGGGTGAAAGGAGGAGGGGTAAAGAGGGGAGGGCTTTGATTGGATGGTTGACTGTAGGTAAAAGGAGGAGGGGAAAGAGGGGAAGGCTTTGACTGGATGGTTGTCTTGAGTGGGTGGAGAGTGGTTGAAATAAAAGTAAGAGTAGTAGAGCTGGGTGACATTTGGGGGCAGGGTAGGGGAGCAGAGTGAGCCCGCAGGGCAAACGGAGTGGGTAGAGCCAAAGAGAAGGAAGAAAGCCAGCGAAAAGTTATCGGTGAAGCTGAGAACTAGCTCAGAGGTAAGGAGGCACTGGCATAAGGCATTGTCTGTGTGAAATTAGAAGGAAGTAGAGGGTTGACAGGAGACAGGAGCTGAAAACAGTGCAGTAGCATTTTAGTAGAGTATAGTAAGTATTAATAGGGCTAAAACAGGGCAGTGGAAAATTAATAAAGCAGTTACATTCCAAAGGTCAGTCAATGGTTTCCTCTCCAGTCCAGCTGGTGAATCTGGGAATTTTGAGGCAATGTTACAACTGTCTCATGTACACGGACAACCCTCTCCTCCTCCAAACAGGTTCAAATATATGTGAGAGATGCAACTATTTAGCCAAACTGGAGGCTGAGCTCTCTCATCTCAAAACTGGTGTAACCAGTCAGGAGGAGAAGGTAACCTCACACAACACAATTCCAGCATCACATTGTCCCACCACATCAGCGAACCAAACACATAAATACACAAAAACATACTCGGAGGTTCTAAATAAAAATCTACCTAAGCAACAGAGACCTCCAAAGCAGACATCCAAGCAAACGCTACCTCAAAACAAAACACGCACAACACATAACCCACAAACTCAGTGTGCCAAGCAGCCACAGCCCTTAAGGCTGAATAACACACCTGATACTCTTGTAATAGGTGACTCTATTGTCAGACACACTGACATCCTGCTCACCAGGCTGAATAAAGAGAAGGTCATGGTGAGCTGCCTGTCGGGTGCTAGAATCCCCCACATAACGCAAGCACTCAGGTCACTCCAAAGCAAATACAAATATGACTCAGTCATTGTACATGCTGGTGTGAATGACCTGAGACGTACCTCCCTGGACTACATGAAAAGAGATATAGAGGAGCTCTCTGATCATGTAGCCCAGGCTGGTATGACCCTGACCTTGAGCAGCATCTTACCCTCACCTAGAATGATGCCACAGTACAAAGACAAAATGATTGATTTTAACAATTGGCTAAAATTTTGGTGTCATTCAAAGGGGATCCAGTGTCTGTCAGCCTGGGATGACATGCTCGACAAGCCACGTTGCTTTGCTAGGGATGGCTTGCACCTGTCACCACTGGGCTTTCGGATATTGGCAAAGGCTCTTGCCACCCCCATAGTGCCTCTTTTAGGCAAGGCTCAAAAGTCAAACCCACCCCCATAGACAGCACAAGGAGCAAGAAACTAAGGGTAATGCTGCTAAACGCCAGTAGTCTTAACCTCAAGATGCACGCACTCGAAGCTCCCCTCAGTATGGACAACATCGATATCTGTGCAGTGACAGAAACCTGGTTCAAGGCTCCAGAGAGCACCCCAGCACTACCAGGCTATATCTCATATCATGCTTTTCGGCCCCAAAACCCGGACCGAACCACAAAAGGAGGGGGAGTTTCCATATTTATCAAGGATATCCACACCTCCAGGTTAGTGGCATTGCACGAAGTATCGGAGACCATCCATGTGCAACTAACAGTGGGCAAGACTGCTTTTCAGTTTATAGCATCCTACAGACCACCCTCTCAAAGTCAGGAATCCCACTCGGCTTTCCTGAAAACATTGGAGAACATGAAGATCTCTCCGAACACCATTATATTGGGTGACTTCAACTACCCAAACATTGACTGGAAGCAATACTCAAGCCCCAGCACCTTAGCCCAAAGGTTCCTGGAAATTATAAACTCAAATGCTATGGAACAACTAGTCACCACTCCCACAAGAAGGGACAACATACTAGACCTGATCATTACCAACATGGGGACTCTATGCTCCACACCAGAAGTATATCCCTCATTGGTAAGATCAGACCATGAATTCATTTCACTGGATGTCCACATCCCGACCCCACCCCCAGCCCAGAAAACCACAGTGAAAAACTTCTCAAAAGTGAACTTCTCACTTCTCAAAACCGAAGTGGAATCCTTCAAGGCCCCAGGGCCAGTGGAAACTATGGCCCAAACTGCAGAATCCTATATAAACGCATTCTACGGACATCTCCAGGAATGCATGGATCATGCTATCCCAAATAAAACCAAGACCCAATCATCCAAAGGCAGGCATCCAGTCTGGTGGATCCCTGCCATAAATAAACTGTACAACAGAAGGAGGAAGCTACTACCTGATAGAGCAAAATCCCTAATAGGGAAGGCATCCCTGATCAGTACTAGTAAAAGATTACGATCCCTCATAAAATCCTCCAAGGCCAGCTTTGAGAGAAAAATTGCACAGGACACCAAAGACAATCATAAGGCTTTTTTCAGTTTTGTTAGGAACCTGGGATGAAACTTCCAGACTTGTTCTGAGTTGATTCTAAATGACAAAAAGTACACTGAACCCACAGACATCGCCAATATCCTGGCAGACAGGTTCAGTGCAAACTTCTCCCCCCCTCCCCCCCAAAAGAGCAAGTATCTATCCCGGCAGAGGGCTGCCTCCCAAACATCTCTGATGCTCAGGTGAAGGCTGCCCTCTCCAAAGCAAAAAACACTGCTTCTATGGGACCAGATGACATCCCAGGTTGCATCCTACATCAACTCCAAGAGGAACTGATCCCTCAAATAAAACAGCTATACAATCTCAGCCTCACTACAGGATATGTGTCCACAGAATGGCGTACAGCAACAGTGGTCCCACTCCACAAAGGTGGAGCCTCTATGGACCCTGGAAACTATCACCCCATAAGCCTGACTAGCTTAGTCTGCAAGGCTATGGAGAGGATCATCATGGAGCTCATAAACAAAGACATTGGGGACCTACAGACACTAGATCCTACCCAGTTCGGCTTTGTCAAGGACAGATCCTGCCTTTTGAACCTGGTTGACTTCTTCGAAACAGTCACCAAAGCCATAGATGAAGGAAAGGTAGTCCACACAGCCTATCTGGAACTTGCAAAGGCATTTGACACAATACCCCACTCGGGCATCATAGATAAGCTATCCAGCTTAAATATAAACCGCTATGTCACAAGATGGGTCGCAAACTGGCTCAAAGACAGAACCCACAGAGTGAGAGTTGCTGGAGCTATGTCAGACTCAAAACCGGTCACAAGTGGCGTCCCACAGGGTTCTGTCCTGGGACCACTCTTGTTCGGTATATACTTTTCCGAGGTACAGGCAAACGTGGGAGGACTATGGCTCACCAAGTTCGCAGACGACTGCAAACTGGGTGCCATAATCAACTCTCCAGCTGACACAAACTTCCTTCAAAAAGGTCTCACAGAGACAGATAACTGGTGCCAGTGCCATGGTTTAAAGCTAAATGCCAAAAAGTGTATAGTCATACCCTTTGGCAAAAACAATGTGCCCACAAATTACCACATAGGCGGAAACCCATTAAGTACAGAGAAAGTTATTAGGGACCTGGGGACCCAAGTTGATAGCAATCTCTCCTTTGAAAACCACATCGTCAAAGTGGTTAGAAAGACCTTCTACATAGCCCACCTCATCACGAAGGGTTTCACATCTAGATCAAGAGAGGTAATCGTGCCCCTTTATTCATCCCTCATTAGGCCCATCATAGAATACAATGCCCCTTTTGGGATGTACCTTACCCGACACCTGCAGCAATTAGAAAGACCCCAAAAGTATCTCACCAAAAGGATCAAGGGTCTCAAACAGATGCTATATGCTGCTCGGTTAAAAAAACTCCAGCTCTACTCAGTTGCATACCACCTACTTCGAGGCGATCTATGCCTGACATACAAAGCTATGTCAAATCCAGAATTAATGGACATGCTCCACCTCAGTAAATCTAAATGCCTTAGAGCCACACGCTCGAGGGACTTGAACCTCAGCACAGAAATAAATAGAACTTGCTGGAGGGACAGGTTCATAACCCAGAGGCTCCCTTCGCTCTGGAATAGAATTCCAGTTCATGTAAGGCAGAGCACCTCAATGAATCTCTTCAAGACGAATCTCGATAGGTGGATGGGGGATCGTAGATTTGTCCCAGGGATTACTCCCATGTCACTATTAGACAGAGGCACAGTAAACTAAACCTTAAAAAGGGCACAGTATACTCAAATCAAGGGGTGGTGTAAGCCATACAGAATCAGGCTAGGCTTATAATTGCCCCAGGGCAGATAGCCTAGTATGAACCTATGAACCTATGAACCTATGAACAGTACCCTTGGCTTGTATTAAAAGATAGGCAGTGGTTGAACAATGCCACCTGGTGGCCTAACTGAGTAAGCTCCTAGCATTCAGAGGAGGGAGAAAGAGCCTAGGGAGATAAAAATCCATGGTAGACTGCTAGTGAATGCATGTAGGGTTAATATACAACATTGGCAAGTATAGGATATATTTTTATTTTACAATAGGGTACCTACACATTTAAAGTTAGTTCTTGGGGAGACAGAGTGGTTACAGAAGCACTGCAGGATCCCCATAAGATGAACTTCACAAAATAGCGATAAGAATCACAAAAACAATACCAGGTAGTACTTACATGCGAGCACACTGCTGGGAATTCCTATGAAGCAAGGCAGAAAAGCTAAGTCAAAAGATGGTGCCTTTCTACATCAGGTTTTTTATACCTCTGTAATTAAGCAGGAGTGGGAGGGGTTGTGCAGGTTCAAGGTGGGGGGAGGGGGTAGTCACAAAGTAATACAAGGTTGTGAGTCAGAAAAACTGGACTAGGCCAGCTGCTAAAAATAAAACAGGAAAACCAAACTAAGTTAATGCCAGATCAGTGTAGCGCAGTATCATCCTAATAACTATAAATCTTATGCTACTATTCTAGTACAGTGTGGTGAAAAAGACCACCACTTCTGCAGGGAAAACAATTGAAGAATGGAATATTGAGGTATCTGTCAGCCTCGGATGACATAGTTGACAGACATCAATGCTTTGCCAGAGATGGTCTTCAACAGTCACCCCTGGAATTTTGGCTACTGGCCAAGTCTCTTGCTACCCCCATAGTGCCCTTTTTAATCAGCATTTCAAGGGTAAAATTCCCAATGTATAAATCACATCTAAAAACAACCTCAAGGTTATTTTGCTAAATGCTAGGAGTCTTGACATGAAACTGCACTCACTGGAAGCTGTCCCCACCTTGGAAGATACAGACATATGTGCAGTCACAGAGACCTGGTTCAAGGCTATTGACAGCACCCCAGCCATACCAGGTTACACCTTCTTCTACACATTCAGACTTCAAACTGAAGGTGTGAAAACTAAAGGAAGCAGTGTATCAATATACATTAAAGATAAATACACACCCAGATTGGTTAAACAGTATGATTCCCTGGAGACACTTCAGGTGCAACTGTTTTGTAGGCAACTATTCAAGACATTGCCACCTACAGTTCCGCCTCCATGGATCATGACACCCACTCTGCTTATTTGTATCTACTCGATTCTATCATGATATATCCAAACACCCTGGTTTTGGGTGACTTTAAATACTCATCCAATGAGTAAATTACCCCTGTGCAAACTCAGTTTCCCAAAGATTCCTCAACTTCATTAACTGCAATGCTCTGGACCATTTGGTTATCACCCCCACATGGAGAGCCAACATCCTGGATCTGGTGCTTACCAATATGGGGGACCACTCTAGCACCCCCACTGTGAGGTCCTCCCTGGTGAGATCTGACCACAAATCAGTCTCATTTGAACTATCACACCAACCCCCCCCCCAGCAGCAACTAAAATAAAAAACTTCTCCAAAGCAGATTATAACCTCTTATGGGATGGTATAAATAGCTTCATTGCACCTCCTCTATCAGATGGAACTGGAAACTATGTCAAGCTATACACCAATGCTTTATACAAACACCTGTATTAACTCTGCCATACCAATAGGAACAAAATAAGCTCCTCAAGGGAGAAATACTCGGCCTGGTGGGCAGCTGCCATTAACAGGCTTTACAATAAGAGGAAGAAATTGGTGTCTAACAGTAAGAGGGAGGGAGCCCTCCTATACTGGAAACACTCCCTCCTCAGCTTAAACAAGCAAATAAGACATCTTGTGAAGTCCTCCAAAGCAAACTATTAGTCCAAATTAGCTTTCGCAACAAAGCACAGCCACAAGGCATTCTATAGTTACATCTGTAACCTAAAAGGAAAGGCACAGATTTGTGCCAAACTGGTAGTTAATGATACCACATATACTGAACCTATGGACATAACTAACCTGCTGGCCATCAGGTTCTGTGAAATCCTCACTCCCCTGTCCCCACCATATCTATCCCATGACATCCCTAACACCTGTTTCTGACCTTGTATCTCTAAACAGCAGGTCATAAATGCCCTCTCTAAAGCCAAAAACACAGCATCTATGGGATTCAGTAAAATCCCAGGCTGCATCCTACATGGGCTCTAACATGAATTAGCAACATCATAAGGTACTCTTTTCAATCATAGTCTAAGCATTGGCTTTGTACTAGCTGAATGGAAAACAGCCACTGTTATTCCCGTGCATAAAGGTGATGTATCCACTGACCCCAGGAACTATAGACCTATTAGCCTGACTAGACTTATCTGCAAGGCCATGGAGCAAACAATCATGGACCTTATCAACAACGATATAGGTAATCTCAAAACACTTAACCCTATTCAGTTTGTATTTGTCAAAAGGAAATCATTCCTGTTAAACCTGGTGGAATTCTTCAAGACAGTCACAATGTCCATGGATGAGGGGAAATCTGTGCATACAGCCTATCTGGACTCAGCCAAGGTGTTTGACACTATAACCCATACAGGCATCATTGAAAAACTCACCCAACTATGCATCAACCATTATATTGTTAGATGGGTCACTAACTGTCTCACTGATAGAACTCATATAGTCAAAAATAGGTGAATCCACCTTCAACAGCAGACCTGTAACTAGTGGTGCTCCACAGGGTTCAGTCCTGGGACCTGTACTGTTCAGACTCTATTTATTCAAAGTAGAAGCAAAAACGAAAGGTCTGTGGCTGACAAAGTTTGCTGATGACTGCAAATTATGAGCGGTCATAGAATCTCCAAATTATGTCAACATCCTACAAGAGTCCTATACAAACAAATGACTAGTGCCAAAGTCATGGTCTTAAACTCAATGCAAAAAATGTATTATCATTCTTTTTGGAAAAAGCAAAGTTCTTGCAAACTACCACATCAATAGCTACACCTTGAGTACACACTCAGTGGTGAGAGACCTTTGCACACAAGTTGATATCTACCTTGCCTTTGACCACCATGTCTCCGCAGTGGTAAAAAGGACATTCTATCTTGCTCCTCTCATACGTAAGGGCACTGTCTCCAGAAAATAAGAAGTTATAACCTCCCTGTACTCTTTCCTCATCAGGCCAATAAGTGAATGCAATGCCCTTTTGGTATGTACCTTTCCAAGCACTTGCAACAATTGGAGATCACAAAGGTTCCTCACAAGGAAAATTCATTGTCTTTAGTATCTGTCTTGTGAGGATCATCTGAAATCACTGTCACTTTATATTGTCTCAAACAGACTACTCAGAGGTGATCTCTGTCTTGCATAAAAGTCAATTTCTGACCCTGCTGTAATGGAAATGCTGTATATCCGTAACTCAAATGGTACATGGGTTACTCGCTCTAAATACTTTAACCTGGAATGTGACATTAATAACACCTGCTAGAGGGACAGATTTGTCTCCCAGAGGTTACCACACCTTTGGAATCACAATGGGAGTTCCACCTGTGCCACTCTTGGACAGGGGCAATAGGTGCTGAATGTGTAAATAAGGGTTAGAACTTGGCTAGGCTTGTAAGGGTCATAGAGCCATTAGTCTAGTAACTTCATATGATCCTATGATCCCATAGGCTGATGTAGAATGCTCAAACTAACATACACACACACACACACACACACACACACACACACACACACACACACACACACACACACACACACACACACCAAGCTGGATTCCGTGAGAATAGTACCACTATCTATCTACATTTACAGAACACTGCACAGCACAACACACACTGGGTATCTGTACTGAGAATGGAACTCATAGCTATCTAAGTTTACAGACTGCAGAATGCACAACTTATCACACACTCCACTGCTTAAGTCTGACATTAACTTGGTTATAAGTATTATTACAGTAGATGACATCAGCAGGAGGCCTGCATCAACTGCAAGGGCCAAAAAGTGAAAACCCATGCCAGTTTAGAAGTCAGATTAGTAGGATTCACACTTGCTCTTTGAGAAGATATACATATACACACACACACACGCACACACACACACACACACACACACACACACACACACACACACACACACACACACAAACACACAGACACACACACACGGGTCTATATCAGAATATCAACATTTCAAAATGTCAAAGCACATGTATTCAACACGAAAATGTTGAATGTTGACTGTCGAATGGCCAAAACATTGATTTCTTTCCAAGGGAAAGAAATGAAAAGGCCAACAAACAACATGACATAAAAACAAACATATTTAAGTGGGGGGCTTCACCCCCACACCAGCCACACCCCCCCAACTAAATATTCTAACTCCAAGATGGCACTACAGTTGGGGGAAAGGGCACATATGACAGAACAGCCAACCAATTTGTTTCTCTTGGAAAGAAATTGATGTTTTGGCTGTTCAACAAAGTCAGTGCTCAACATTTTCATATCAAATACATGTGCTTCCACATTTTGAAATGTCAGTATTCTGATATAGACCCCCCCCCCCACACACACACACACACACACACACACACACACACACACACACACACACACACACACACACAGAGTGGGCTGGAATGCGATTACAACCCCTCCCTATCTAGTCTTACACAGTACAGATCACAGTACTTAATACATGTGTCACAGCTCAAGCCTGCTTTATAAATGACTGCAGGTGATCTATTTGTACAGGACATAAACAAGCCTTGTGTTGAACAGCTTGGGAGGCCTGTAGAGTCACATTGCTTCTTACTGTCATCTGCATCTAGTAGTCTAGGAGTCAGATAACTGTTTTGTAGCCTAGCTATGTGACAATGGTACCCATATTGGGCATATGTGTCTGTTTGCATTAGAATGGGCAAGCCAGTGGCCAAAATCAGTTTGTCCTGTCAGTGAGTGAGCACACAACATTATACATTACTGTTAAATGAAAAATACTGTAATAAAAAGATCAATACACAGGAGGTTCAGGTTCAGGTTCTTTACTAGTGTACACCAGGAGGCAAAAAACGCACAAGTACAGAATTTTGTCTGAATGTAACAGGAAGTACACAACTTTTATAGTATTTCTTACTAGTATTAACCCACCAGGCTGACATAGTCAGTCACAAGGGGTTTTACATCACTTTAGCTTACAATATTCTATTCATCTAAAATGCTGATACTACATTTTGCTTAAAAAGTTTTTCTGGTAAACAATGTGGCCTTGCTAGCCACCTGGTTAGTTACAATACCCTTTTACAAAAGTTGCCACTCAAGGGTCTAAGCTAATTCGGGCATAATAGTAGATACAGTTCTCAATACATTTCTCTTGTTACATGTTATCACTTCTTCCTTGCAGCTGGTGCATTATCTAGCAACATATACAAGGTTGATTGCTCAAGCAGGAAAGAGCAGAAGATTCTCATTATTTCACACATTTAATTTCCTGACCCAGCAGATAATCACTTGTGAAAAGCATAAACATTAATTCTTGCTGAGCTAGCAGCTGCTGGGGTCAGAGGCCAACTTGCAAAAAGCACACTGCAGTTTCCAAAAGCTTCTTGCAGTTTCATATGAATTAATTTTTCTTGTCATATCATTAATATAATAAAATGCATTAATCCTTTCTTGCTTCTCAGTAAGCACTAAGCATATACATTAATACATATTTTTCTAACATTTTCCCCCTGTTAATACTTTTTATTCTATTCTTAGAAGTATAAATGATTTTTATTTCTTCTCCTAACCTCTTCCACTTGGGACTTGCAGTTAAGAGAGTCATTCAGTTTAGACTTCAGAAAGAGTTTCATTTGGAACCAGTTTCTCAAATTCAATGTCTTGATACATGGTTTCAGAGACAGACATATCTATAAAATCTTTGATTAATCTTTTCATGCAGGGGATTCCACAACAAACACATGCTTCTAATAGGAGTAAAACCACACAAATGGCAATCAGAATATTCATTAGGATGGAACCCCACCCCCAAACAGATTCTGGAAAAAGTCCATCAGAGGGTTTGGGCCTGGTTTGGTCATGGCCGACACTTGCTGAATCACTTCCAGATGATTATTAATTTCATGCTTATTATCTGGAATATATGCACAGCATTCTTCTTTGATAAGCGCTCACGTACCACCTCTCGCCGCTAGGGTGAAGTCAAGAGCCATCTGATTTTGCAACACAACAGTTCTCATGGCATTCAGTTCATCAGTCACTAATTCAAGAGCAGAAAAAGTTGCATTACTCATTACTTCAAGAAGTTTTGACAGTTTTCTCAGCTCCCAAATCAATTTGACTGCACCATACGCTGGGAGTATACCTGCCCAGAATATGACGGAATCACTCAAGTCCATATGAGTCAATTTATCTTTGTCCTTCATGGAACTATGGTCTTTCCAGCCTGCTTCAATCCACCCTATTGGGTTCACAGGTTTCTCGACTGGATCTTCAGTTTTCCAGGCAACATCTCTCACATTCCGTATTTTACCCAGGGGCAATTCTGCAGTGTGTCGTATGGCCGGAACCAGGTAGCCCAAAAAACAACTGCCAGACCAATTCTCAGGTAGCCATTTGTATGCTTTTTTCCCACACACAAAATAACAGTTTTCAACTTTAGTGCTAATACATACCAACCCTGCATGAACATTTTCTTATCTATAATCGACAATTACTTAATTAAAACAGGATTGCTTTGTATCTCATTCAATGTTGTTTTCATTGAGTTCAAGTATGAATCATAGTTAGCATTGCAAACAGTACCCCCACTTTTAGTCTTAATATAACATTTATAAGATATTGTTATGTTACAGTTACTCCAGACCACCTGGAGAGTATCATTTTTGAAAAAACACACAATCCCCTTTTGTGTAACAGGTAAATACAATGCTATTTTATCCTGTGATCTCACAGTTCCTGTGTCAAAAAGCAAATTCTCCCAAGTCTCATTAATCCCTGAAGGAACAGCGGACATTAGTAGTCCTCCATATGCTGTTGGTATAGCTGTACAAACCCAGCAGTTTGAAATGTTCATAGTCTCAGCATATACACGTTTAATTGCTAGGTATGTGTTAAAGTTTGGATGCCAGTCTATGGGTGATTCATCACGTTTATCCAACTTTACTTGTGTGGTTGAAGAAAGGAAAAACCACAACAAAAAGAAAACCATCACAAGTACAGTTAATAAGTGTACACTTAATAAGATGATTATGTAACATTTCTGAGGTTGGTCTGCATTTCTATTCTTGGCCATTTTGTTCTTGTTGTGTAACAGTTACAATATTCTTATCAAGTTGAAAGTTCTTTACCGGTTTACAGTGCGTCAAATGGATCCAGGGTGACCTCTTGGCTATTCTGACTGCAGTAGGCGTGGCCAGCAGTACCTGGTATGGTCCTTCCCACTTCGGGCTTGCCCAATTCTTCCTCTTTGTTACCTTCACCCAGACCCAGCCTGGAGCTAGAATCGCTTCCAATGGTCTGGTCTGTTCTTTATCTGAAAAAGAGTTAAACTGCAAGAGATTTATTTGTTAACAGTTTCCTCATATAACTAGCTAGTGAACTATCAGCCTCCTGGTCTGCAGGCATGAGAGCTTTCCACTGAAGTACATAATATGCTCTCCCAAACACCATTTCAAAAGGAGTTAAACCCTTTGCATTTGGAACTGTTCGCATACTCAGCAGTGCCAGAGGCAGACAGTGCACCCAGTTCTTCTGTGTTTCGCTGACTAACTTTCTAAGTTTGTTCTTAAGGACTCCATTGTGCCTCTCCACCAGTCCTGCAGACTGAGGGTGATAAGCACAATGGTTCTTCAGGGAAATCCCAAAGAATCATCCCAACTGTTGTATGGTTTGATTCACAAAATGTGTACCATTGTCACTATAAATTCTTTCCGGTATGCCAAATCTAGGAATAATCTCCTTTATGAGGGCTTTTGCCACTGTTGTTGCATCTGGGTTTTTAGTCAGAAAGGCTTTCACCCATTTGGAAAACATATCTACAATGACAAGGCAGTACTTTTTGTTATCACATTTGTTCAATTCTATAAAGTCCATGCAAATAGTACGAAACGGATATGGCGGTCTAGGAAAACTTCCTTGTTTAGGTTTTAATGCCCCTTGTGCATGATGTTTATTACAAGTATGACATGTCACACAACATTATTTTGTGTAGTTCGTGAATCCGTATGTTTGGAATATTCGGTTTATTAACTGTACCATCCCCCCTGTTGAGACATGGCACTGCCCATGGCTCAACAAAGCTGCATATCTAAACAAATTAGACGGCACAATTGTTTTTTTCTCTTTGGAGATGTACAGCCCATTTTCAAGGATTGCTCCTCATTTTTCCCATTTTTGTTTCTCTGCTTTTGTAGTAAGCGTCTGCATTGTTTTTAACATTTCTAGGTCTAAAATTTCAGAGGGTTGTAATTCCTCATCTAGAAGAAAAGTTTCTGAGTCTGAAGCTGCTTGCTTCACAACTGCATCAGCTCTCACATTACCTTTTGAAATTCTGTCCTGTTGTTTCGTATGAGCTACACATTTGCAAATAGCTACTTTGGTAGGTAACTGAATAGATTCTAACAAGTCTAAAATAAGTTGCGCATGATTAATTGGTTTACCACTAGATGTTATCATCCCTCTATTTTTCCACTGCTGCGCAAAAACATGTACAGTAGAAAAAGCATACTGACTGTCAGTATATATGTTTACACATTTGTCTTTCACTAAGGTACAAGCTCGTGTTAAGGCAATTAATTCTGCTGTTTGTGCAGACAAGTTATGTGGTAAGGACTGGGCTTCTAAGGTTTCAGTGTCTGTAACTATTGCATACCCCCACTAGATTTTTCCCTGTAGGGCCCCTTCTGCATGAGCCGTCCACGTAATATGTCACCTCGGCATCATCCAAGGGAATATCCATGAGATCTTGTCTGGGTAAGGTTTTCTGCTCAATTTCCTGCAGGCAACTGTGTGGTGTGCCATCCGCAGGAGTTGGGAGCAAAGTTGATGGATTTAATGTCATGCATCATTCAATTGTCATATGAGGTTGGCTCAACAGTATAGCCATACAGGAAAGATGTCTAGCAGGAGAGAGATATGCTACTTTTTCTTGCAGTAAAATTATCGCGACTGCATGAGGCACTCTCAGTGTGAGAGGGTGGAATAACACCACTGAGGCTGAAGCCTGTACTGCCATTGCAGCTGCAACCACTGCTTGCACACAGTGGGGCAAGGATCACACCACTGGGTCTAACTGTGATGAATAGTAAGCTATGGGGCGTTGCTTATCCCCATGTTGTTGTGTCAACACTGATGTCATATATCCTTGCTTACAGTCTACAGTTTGAAAGAAACGTTTATGATAGTTTGGTAGTCCTAAGACTTATGAAGAAGCTATCAATTGCTTCAACCTGCAGAAAGCTATTTCTGCTTCAGGTGTTCGTTGTAATAAATCCTGTGCTGCCATCGGCTTTTTGTATATTAGGTCAGTTAGTGGAGCAGATTCCAAAGCATAGTTTGGTATCCAACTCCGACAGAAATTAGTTGTTCCCAGGAAGGACATCATTTCCTTCTTGGTCGCTGGTTTGGGTGCTTGTAAAATCGCTGTTTTTCTATCCTCATCTAGTATTCTACCTTCTTTGGATATTACATATCCTAAATATCTAACTTGTTTTCTCCAAAGCTGTAGTTTGCTTTTGTTTACTTTGTGTCCCTGTGTTGCTAAGAATTGTAACAGTGCTATGGTATCCTCCCTGCATTGCTGCTGGGTGGGGGCTGCTAGCAAGATGTCGTCTACATAAAGTAGAATCTGACTACCCCCCAGTGGAGTGAATCCCGCCAAATCACTAGCCATTTCTTGTGCGAATATTGTTATACTCTCACAATATCCCTGTGGTAGTCGAGTATAGGTATACCTTTTCCCCTGAAATGTAAATGCAAACCAATATTGGCTATCAGGATGTATAGGTATTGAAAAGAAGGCATTGCTGATATCTACCACAGAGAAATATTTCTGATGAGGTTTCAAATCATTTAACAAGATGTGTGGATCTGGCACCATAGGTGCTCTAGGTATTACTGCATTATTTACAGCTTGTAAGTCCTGAACCATACGCCATTCCCCATTTGCCTTTTTAACAGGAAATAGAGGTGTATTACATGGTGAATCAGGAGATTCTACCAGTACTCCTTCTTTAAGTAATGCTGCTATTATAGGTTTGATTCCTATCTCTGCATCCTTTCTCAAAGGATACTGTCTCTTCTGTGGTCTAAATGCTGACTTCGGTGTAATAGTAACTGGTCCTGCTGTTCGAATAAGTCCTACATCTGACTTGCCTGTTGACCAAAGAATCTTTGGTATGTCACATAAGGCTTTCTCCTCTTCTTCTAATAAGAATGCTAATCAGCTGTCCTCGCTAGACTGCAAGTGTACAGCTGGGTGTGCCTGTGTTAACCAATTCAGTTTTTGTTTCTGTATTCCTTGCTCTGATAATTCTAAATCAGTTTGTTTCTCCCATCTCGTTACCTTTTCTCCTAGGTCTGCCCATTTTGTATTTTTGTTCTTAGTCAAACTGACATGTGGTAATCGATTAGATTTGTATAGTGCAAGGAATTCTTGAGGTAATGAACAGCTAACAACACTGTTTCCCTCAGTATCCCAGGGCAGATTATGTAACACTAATCTGTTTGCACGATTTCTGAACAATTCTTGCTCATATTCCCTATCAGGTCCTGGTGTGCTACAGTAATACAGAGTGCAATGCAACAAATGCTGTCTGTCAGTGTCAAGGGAGGGGGATTTGCTGATGGCTACGTTCATCAGTTCCTCGGTCACTGCCCATGGACCAGTCATAACAAAGTCCTGGCTGTACCAGTAAAAAGTCTCACCCTCCGATCGCACCACAAAAGTATCCATTTGTCGCTGTGCCTCCATACCCTGTATAGTCGGAACTACTGCTATGCCAAATATCTGCATAAGGTCCCTACCTAATAGGTTCACTGGACATTTTGCAGAAACAACAGTTTTACTCCTTTGAGTCATCCCTAAAACAGGGTCAGTTATTGCTATATCATGGGAAAGTGGTTCCCGGTATAGTTGTCCATTTGCAGCTTTCACTAATTTATAATCAGGTGATTCTGAATGTTCCGGTAACTTGGAGGGGTGTATCAGAGTCCGTGATGCTCCTGAATCACACAGGAATTTAACTTCCTTCCCCACCACCAGAAGTGTAACTTCCGGGTTTGTGTCTGCTAGGTAGAGCTCTAGGCTCAATAATGCTAAATCTAAAATCTCATTTTCTTCATCCTCCATGTCTACTTGCACTTCCTCTACTCCTTCTATCACATTTAAATTTGTTCTTTCTTTATTGTCTTTTCCCGATGTTTTCTGACTCTCGTATGGTGTATCTTCACCATCATATTGTCAGTCCTCATCTCCCTTATCCTCTGTGGTTACCTTCTTATTTTGTTTTCAATCCCTTGCTAGATGTCCTTTCTTCCCGCACTTAAAGCATTCACCTCTCTTTTTCCTTTCTTCAAAGTCCTCTGACCATTTGTCAGACTGTTTATTTCCCTGGGCATTGTTTTTACCCTTTTTACCAGACTGTAATACATAAACTTCAGCTCCGTCTTCAGCAGTGAAGACTTGCGCTTTCTTTTTCTTCTTGCTATTAAAGTGTCTTTCAGCATGTCTAGCATATTCAAGCAAGGCTTGTAACCTACTTGTTCGATGATCTATCATATGCTTCGTAATGAAGCTACTAATTGGTGCAATGCAACCTTTTAAAAATGCATTTTTCGATTGTTGTTCATACGGGGAATCATTTGTCTGATTTTCGGAAACTGTCATACCGCTATGGTTATTAAAACATTCTAATAATCTGGCATAGTACCCATCTACTGTTTCACTTTCTTGCTGTATGCATTCATTAATACAAGTCCAGTCTGCTCTAGTTTTCCATTTCTAAGAGATTCGGTCTGTAAGGCCTTTCACTCTATTGTCTAGTTCTGTGTCACTATGTGGGAGTGGCTTAAATTCTGCATTACGAGGATTCCAGGTGCCACAAATCATGTGCCAATCTGGACCTACAATTTGTCTAACTACTTTTTCTACTTCTTCCACATTTAAATGGTAACTTAACCTCATGCCTTGTAAATCTTCTAGGAATTTTGTAAAATTAACTTTTGGATGGGGAATTCCCTCAGTAGCCTTCCGGATATCCTCCGGTGTCCATGGCCTATATACCAAGAGGGTTGGGTCCTGTCCGACCTGTCCTGTCTGAGGATTTGGTACCTCTATAAGTGGACATATTTCTTCCTCACTCTCAGCTTGTAAATTTCTCTCCATTTGATATGATTCTATGTCCCCCTGTGTTTTACGTGTTCGGGATCTAGTTTCAATGGGATCTCTAACAAACAATTTCGGTTTCACTGAGACATCAGGATACCACGGAGGTGGACCAGCTTGTCCACCCACTTCATATCCTGAAAAAGGGAGCGGAGGGGGCGGAGGAGGAGACGTTGCTATTACTATATTATTATCCTCTTTGTCTAAGAACAATGCCTTTGAATTATTACTCTTTTATTCCCTACGGTTTGCTTCCTCAATCCACCTGTGTGCCTGAGGAATGCCTAATTGCCGTTGTTTTCTTGCCTGACCTTTCATATCACTTTTAAGCTGTTTAAGAAGTTTAACAAGTGAAGATTTGTCTAATTTCCCATCAAATTCATATTTGTTAATCCATTTCGCATATCTAACATTATCAACACATTGTAGTTGCATATATTTTGCGTCTTCGGTTAGGGGCGGATATCACGATATTTTAGTGCACTGATTTCCCATGTTATTCTGACTGCTAAAAAATGCTACGTAACCCTTCTTATCACGTAGTACCACGATTTCAGTTCCTTTTACAGTTTAACTAGAATAACTGCCTACCTTATTCTGTTACCCTGATCTATGACCAAATAAACAGTAATTTTTCTTGTCCCTGATCTGTATGACAAATCTGACAAAAAAAACAATATTTACTGTAACCTAGTCCCTGATCTAAAACAGAAAAAAGGCAAAAAGTCTCCCTACCTGAGCCTCCGTTATTGACCAGTCACGGTTCAAAGTGGAACTCCACTCTTCAGCCATAGATCAGAAAGTGGCCAGCCTCTTTAAACGACAATTCAGTTGGAGGTCTTTTCACTCAAGAAGAACCATTTCAGTATCTTCTCCTGCATGCAGTCTTCGACTACCGCTATGCTCTGATCTGCAGCTTCTGAGGGATTCCGGTCCAAAGGACCAATCTGTTAAATGAAAAATACTGCAATAAAAAGATAGTACAGTTGTGTACACCTACCATAAATGTAGATGTGCGAGTGTCTTCACTGTTGCAGTCATAACTGTAGGGTGTTCCTGCCGGCAGGCAACCCGAGGTCGGCCAGAATCCCAAAGTCTGGGTCCGGCGTCGGCTGTACCAGCAAGTACCCTGACGTCAGAATGCAGAGGTATAAAGCTGACAGCCGACGCCATCTTCTCCAGTCTTTCTTGCCCCAGATGTCAGAAGTCCCCCAAAATAACCAAAAAAGGTGTCCAAAAAAGAAACACAAATACACCATAAAAGAAGAGGAAGATAAGAGGGGAAAGGTAGGAGGGAAACACCGACTGCAACAGTGAAGACACTCGAACATCTACATTTATGGTAGGTGTACACAACTGTACTATGTTCTTCGTGTTTCACTGTTGCAGTCATAACTGTAGGGTGGAATCCCAAAGCTGTGATGAGGGAGGAGGTTATGTAGAAGAAGGGGCAGCCAGAAGGCCCTGCAAAACAGCAGAGGCAAAACCTGCCCTAGACTTAGAATACAAAGGGAGATTATAGTGCTTAGAAAATGTATGCACTGAACTCCAAGTGGCAGCTTTCAAAATGTCCTTGGTAGGAACTCCTCTGAGAAAAGCTGCTGAAGTGGCAGCTGCTCTAGTAGAATGACTTCTAACAGTACCAGGAATCTGCTTCCCAAAGTGAGAGTAACAAAACATTATCCCATGGGCAATCCATTTGGAAACAGTTTGTTTAGAGATAGCCTTGCCTAAAGAACTGGAGGCATAAGAGATTAGCAACTGATCAGATTTTCTGACATCTTTAGTTCTGTCCAGATAGAACCGTAGTTGTCTGTGTACGTCCAATGAATGCAAAATCCTTTCCCCTTTGTTTTGAGGATTTGGAAAGAAAGTAGGAAGGTGTATAGTCTGATTTAAAGCCACTTTAGAAATCACCTTAGGCATAAATGTAGGATTGGTCCTCAAGGCAACTCTGTCTTGGTGGAAAATAAGGTATGGTTCCACAGCCATGAGAGCTTGCAACTCTGACACCCTTCTGGCAGAAGTCAAAGCTAATAAAATAGCTGTCTTCCAGGATAAGAACTTGATATTCAAAGCAGCAGCAGGCTCAAAGGGAGGTAAAGTAAGTTTTTCCAAAACATAATTAAGATCCCAAGCAGGAACAGGAGGAGTTCTAGGAGGTCTTAAATTCTTAGCCCCTCTCAAGAATTGTCTCACCAGCTGGTGAGAGAAAATGGGGGGATCAGTGTTGTAATGAGCTGAGATAGCAGAAGCATGGATTTTAATGGAAGAAAAGGAGAGGCCTTTAAGCAAAATGTCAGAGAGGTAACGTAAAATGGAAGAAATGTCAGGTAAAAGAGGATCAGAACCTCGATCCCGCATCCAAATACAAAATCTTTTCCATTTAGAAGCATAAGATATTCTAGTGCTAGGGCACCTAGCTTCTAAGAGAACATCCAAAACTTGTTTGGGTAAAGCAGAAGGAATCAAAGGCCCTTGTAGAGCCAAGCTGCCAGGCAAAGAGTCTTGATTTGAGAGTGTAGCATCTGACCCTGATGTTGGGACAGAAGAGAAGGAAACAGAGGCAGAATCCATGGAGGTTCCAAGAACAGGTGTCTTAAAGTTGGATACCAAAACTGTCGAGGCCAATTTGGAGCTATCAAAATGATAATCCTGGGTTTGTCCTGTTTTATTTTCAGTAGTACCCGAGGCAGAAGAGGAAGAGGAGGGAAGGCGTATCCCGAAAGATTCCTCCAGCTGAAAGACAGGGCATCCACTTTCCAAGCTGTTTTGTGGAAGGACCTGGTGCAAAAGAGAGGCAGCTGATGATTGAGATGGGATGCAAACAGATCTATCCGAGGGCAACCCCAAACTGCCGTAATCCTGCTGAATAAGTTGGGGTCTAGCATCCATTCGTGAGGATCCAAAAGATTTCTGCTTAGGCTGTCTGCTAAGAGATTCTGTTTTCCTGGAATGAATTGAGCTTGAAGATGCAGATTCAGATTTAGAGCTGTGTCCCATAAACTCATGGCTAGTCTGCAAAGGGGGTATGAGTGAGAGCCTCCCTGTTTGTTTATATACCACATGACTGTGGTATTGTCTGTGCGAATCAGAAGATGTCCTGGTTGCAAAAGATTCTGGAAGGCTAGAAGAGCATTTTGGACTGCCAACATTTCCTTCAAGTTGATGTGCCAGGGAAGATGCTTCTTTGTCCAATAGCCCTGCTGGCAATTGTTTAGGTAATGAGCTCCCCAAGCATAATCCGAGGCGTCTGTGGTTATAATCTGAGCAGGATGAGGAAGACGAAAGGGATTTCCTTCGTTTGAAGCACAGGCCCTGGACCACCAAAGGAACTCTTTTTGGAGGCAGGGAATCCGAGGTATCATTGTTTCCAGACTGTGGTAATGCTGAGACCATACACTCTTTAGGTACCATTGAAGTTTTCTCATATGAAGCCTTGCATTTGGAATCAACAGGATGCAAGAAGCCATGTAGCCCAAAGCCTGCAGGAATTTCCTTGCAGTGAGCTGAGTTAAAGTAGCCAAGGTCTTGAAAATTGATGCCAGCTGTACTTGTTTTTCTGGAGTAAGGAAGGCCCTTTGTAAGCTTGTGTTTAGAAGAGCCCCCAAAAAGATCATTTGTTGAGAGAGGATCAAATGTGACTTTTTTATGTTCACTGAAAATCCCAGTAGTAGGAGAAGACGCTGAACAAACTGCAGATGTTGAAGTAAAAGAACCTTGCTGTCCACCTGAATAAGGCAGTCGTCCAGGTAGGGTAAATTTACATTCCTTGGAGTCTGCAATAAGCTACTACTGGAGCCAGACACTTGGTAAAGACTCTGGGCGCAGTAGATAAGCCAAAGGGCAGTACAGAGAATTGAAAGTGTCTCAAACCTGCCTTGAATCTGAGGTATTTTCTGCGTTCCTGTCTGATGGGAATGTGTAAATAGGCTTCCTTCAAGTCCAATGTCACCATCCAAGCATCCTGGGAGAGCATGGGAAGAAGTTGTTGCAGAGTAAGCATCTTGAATTTTGGAATCTCCAAGAAGGTATTTAACACTGAGAGGTCCAGAATAGGTCTCCATGAGTTTTGTTTCCTTGGGACCAGAAATAGTCTGGAGTAAAAACCTTTTCCCATCTCTGGAAGTGGAACAGGTTCTATGGCTTTCATGACCAATAAGGCGTCCACTTGATTTAAGGCCTCTGACCATTGATGTTTTGGCAGATCCGGCCAACCCGAAGACCTTGGCAGAGTATGAAAGTGGAATTTGTAGCCTCTTAAAATCACGTCTAAAACCCATTTGTCCTGGGTAATATGAGTCCAATTTTGGTAGAAAAGAAAAAGTTTTCCTCTGAGAGGGGCTTCCAGGCAAGGAGGACATGTAGCCCAACGGAGAGAGTCATTGAGTCTGCTTCTTTTGAGATTGAGATCTGTCTTCTCCCCTTCTAGGTGAAGAAGCAGTCCATTGTCTGGACCTGTAAGAGGCCTGAGCCTGCCCCTGACCTCTGGACCGTCTATATCTTTCCCTTTGAGGCCTGTCAGATGTGGGAAAGGACCAATTTTTGGAGGGCCAATTTCTAGAAAATCTAGGAGGCTGAACTTGCAAAAAATCTTTAACAGTCTGCATAGACTTTGCTTTTTCTTCCATCTTTTTAATAACCTCCTCAGCCTTGGACCCAAATAAAACATCATGCTGAAAAGGGGCATCTAACAGTTTAGCCTTAACCTGTTCAGGTAAATTCTGCTCACGAAGCCAAGCATGTCTCCTGATAACAGTACCAGAGGCTGCGGCCCTGCAAGAAGCTTCCAAGGCATCAAAACCACAATGTAAACTATGTTTGCTAACCTGTTCAGTTGCATGCAATACATCCTGTAATTCCTTGTCCTCTGCACATGCAGGAAAGGTAGAGAGCCTTTGCTTTAGAACAGACAAAAGAAATTGCTGATACTTGAACATGTGAAACTGGCAATTTAAAGCTCTAATAGAAAGGGTAGCAGAAGTGTAAACCTTTTTGCCCCACCTGTCCAAGGCACGGGAATCCTTTTCAGAGGGAATAGGATTTTTAGATGAAGCAGCCTTAGCAGCCCTAGAACCCTGAGAAATGGTTTCAGGATCAGCAGAAGGGTTCTTAAATAAGAACTGATGGGAGTTAGGGACTCTGTAAAATCTATCAGGCTTAGAAGGAGCAGGCGGCAAAGAATCAGGATTTAGGTTAGCTTCAGAAAAAGCATCATCCACAATATCAAGTACAGGAGGAATAGCCAAAGGTCTGTGTTGAGGGAGAAGGAGAAATTCCCTAAGTCTCTAATTGGAAGCAGAATAATCCTGACCTTCCCAATGAAAATGCTCCCTCATCTCATGTAAGGTTTCCCCAAAAGAGAAATCTTCAGGGGGAGAAGCAGAGGGAATAGAGTCCTCTGCATCAGAATCCTCATAAAGAGGAAAAGAATAATCCTGGTCAGAGGAAAAGACAGAAGATACAGAAGCCTGATCAGAAGAATCATAAGGAATATCCTGTCTAGGCCTTTTTTCTGGAGGAGGGTGAGAACCCCTAATCATTGTAAGTAAATCTTCAGCCATCCGAAGTAATTGCTTCTGGGACTTGGGAGCTGTATCCGAGGCAGCTTGTGAAGAAACCCTTGGTTTAACAGGAGTCTTTGACTTTGCCTTTGTCTTTGTAGAAATAGTAATATTAGAAGGCCTGAAAACCCCCTCAGAAGCCGGTACCTGCACAGCGGTTCCGGACCCATCTGAAGGAGCGACGTCCGAAGGTCCTGCAGCAGATAAAATATTGGGCCTAGAAGGCTCCCCATGGGAGTCCATGTCGGCCATCGGTTCCGAAGTGGCAGACTACAGGGGCTGCAAAAGCGCCTCACTGACGACCGCCGAACCCGAAGCTGGCTCCGGCTGTAAAATATCATGTTTGGACCTTGGAGGCCTATCCTTGTCTTTGCGTTTTTTCTGAATTCTGGTTGTCGGTAAAGTATCCGACGACATCCTATAATTAAATCGTCTACCGAAATAATTAAAGGCCCAATCGTACCTACACTTGATAGTGCGAGAATTAAACCTGGCACAGAACTGACAGCAAGAAACATTGTGGTCAGGGCCTAAGCAAGGTAGACAGTAAGAGTGGAAATCTTTATGAGGTATTTGTTTTCCACACAATATACTATTATTAACTTTTTCTAACATCGGAGGAGCAAGAAAAAGGTTTCCCCAACGGGGTACTTAGCTTGAGAAGAGAAGTAGAAAACTTTGGACCGACGACAATCAAAGCACGTTGTCTGAAAAACGCCAACCAACGACTTGCGAGCTGCTTTCCACCGCATGGCAAGAAAGACTGGAGAAGATGGGACCCAGACTTTGGGATTCTGGCCGACCTCGGGCTGCCTGCCGGCAGGAACACCCTACAGTTATGACTGCAACAGTGAAACACGAAGAACATCAATACACAGGAGATTCAGGTTCAGGTTCTTTACTAGTGGACACCAGGAGGCAAAAAACGTACAAGTACAGAATTTTGTCTGAATGTAACAGGAAGTACACAACATTTATAGTATTTCTTACTAGTATTAACCCACCAGGCTGACGTAGTCACAAGGGGTTTTACATCACTTTAGCTTACAATACTCTATTCATCTAAAATGCTGATACTACATTTTGCTTAAAATGTTTTTCTGGTAAACAATGTGGCCTTGCTAGCCACCTGGTTAGTTACAATACCCCTTTACAAAAGTTGCCACTCAAGGTTCTAAGTTAATTCGGGCATAATAGTAGATACAGTTCTCAATACATTTCTTTTGTTACATGTTATCACTTCTTCCTTGCAGCTGGTGCGTTATCTAGCAACATATACAAGGTCGATTGCTCAAGCAGGAAAGAGCAGAAGATTCTCATTATTTCACACATTTAATTTCCTGATCCAGCAGATAATCACTTGTGAAAAGCATAAACATTAATTCTTGATGAGCTAGCAGCTGCTGGGGTCAAAGGCCAACTTGCAAAAAGCACACTGCAGTTTCCAAAAGCTTCTTGCAGTTTCATATGAATTCATTTTTCTTGTCATATCATTAATAGAATAAAATGCATTAATCCTTTCTTGCTTCTCAATAAGCACTAAGCATATACATCAATACATATTTTTCTAACAATTACAGAACTTGTTCAGCTGTTGATATAAGTGTGGTGAAATCCAGCAGACACAGAGGCTGTAGTGAATGTGGGTGTTCTTGCTGGCATAAAAACAAACATATGGCATCACAATACACATACATATTCATATAGTGTGTTACACATTTTCAAGGTTACCACATGCTGTTTTAGGAAGACTGTTGTATGACTCTACACTGTCCAAATGTTTGCAGAAAGTACACAGGTGTGACTCATATTTATGTGTGTTTCACACTAAACTGCGGTTTGCTGTCAAATGTGGCATCATTTACACATGACGTTAGAGAAGACTCTAGAAATCTGAACTTCAGATGTCCTAATAGTCCTCCAAATGCAACAGATGTTATTCTATGCACTTCCACATTTTGTAAGTGCATTATCTAATTTTGAGCCCTTACATTTGGTCCTTCATCCAACATTATATGTGTCATAGTACACCTTTACTATCCATGATCTCGGTATGTAGGACAATACAGACATACAGACACACACACACACACACACACACACACACATATATATATATATATATATATATATATATATATATATATATATACATATATATATATATATATATATATATATATATATATATATATATATATATATTATGTATGTGGTTTACAGTCAAAATGTTGAACATAGGTTCTGCGAACGTGGGAATGTCGAACGTCAGATGGCTGAGTCCCATGTTGCCAAACATTAAATGATCGATAGTTCAAATCAGCGAATGTCACTGTGCATTCACTGATATGAGCTTGATGTAATGAATAGAGATTACAGTACAGTGAGACATTCATCCCTTTCCTCACTGTAGTGCGATCTCAAAGTTGGAATATATAGTTAGCAGGGTTTTGGCTTTGGAGAGGGTTGTTTTAACCTGAGAGTCTGTGATTTCAGGGGCACTACATTCTTCTGGTATAGTTATGGGCCCTTTAGGGGGTGAGAGGGGGGTGAAGTTTGCACTGTACCTGTCTGCCAGGATGTTGGCTATATTGGTCGGTTCAGTGTATTTTGTTCCATTCTGCACTAACTCTGAGCAGATCTGAGAATTGCCACTTAGATTCTTGACATAGCATACTGTGAATATCTGTGCGCATGTGGCTTGAATATACTGCAGGGCTCCACCAGATATATTGATGCACTGGAGCCATGACTTCAGAAGCCCAAACACACACACTATGATGTTTCTAGTTTGTATGTGTGATTCATTATGGTATTCTTCCATGGGTGTGTGCATATCTGATGGGTGTCATCATCCACTGTTACAGGGCATAGTGAGCATACCCCAATAAAAATCCCCGTGGGATGTCTCCCCTAGCAAACATCTGGCACAGCTGTGATGTGTATCAGATATGGGAGTCGTGATAACTTCCTGGGTTGCCAGCACACACATTCATGATAATTCCCTGGGCATTGCACACAACTTGGCAGTTGATCGAGTGGTATCCCTTGTTATTAACATAGATTTTATCTTGCTCACCAGGTGGTGCCTTGATTTGTACATGAGTGCAATCTATGGCACCCAGTACTTCACGGTCATGTGCTACATGGTAGAAGTGTTGCATATTGCTGGCCCTCCCCTCAGGTGAAAGGGAAAAAGATATGTGCTCACTGGCATGTGGCAGCATAGAATCCAGGAATTGGTGGAGTATCCTAGATGTAGATGCCTGTGACACCCCCATCATGTCCCCAGTTGGTCTTTGAAAAGTACCTGTAGCTAGTATTCTAAGGGCTACATATACCTTTGTTTCTACTGGGAGGGTCTATATTAGATAAATGTTTAAATGTTTGAATCTCTAAAGGTCGACCTTTAGAGATCGAACAGTTAAGTGTTCGAATAGCTTTAAAAATGAAAAAAAAAAATAATAAAATTAAAACAAAAGGGTGTAAGCAGGGGGGGAAGCTCCCTGCAACCCCACACCCCCACTACTTAAATATACCAACTCCAAGATCGCGCTACAGTGTAGGGAATGGGAAATTTCCCATTTCCACTCTGCCGTGCACTGAAGTGCGATCTCAGAGTTGGTATATTTAAGTAGGGGGGTGTGGAGGGTGCAGCTCCCATGTGGGGGGTGCAGGGGGGCTTGCCCTCCTGCTAAAACCCTTTCGCTTTACTTTTTTTTTGCTTTATTTTATTACATTTTAGAACACTTAAATGTTCGATCTCTAAACGTAGTCCTTTAGAGATTTGCACATTTAAGCATTTGTCAATGTAATATAGACCCCACTGGGATGGGTTCCCCCTCTGTTGTCTCTGGGTCTGAGTTGAGGGTGGCAGAGCTCAGTGAGTTCTTGTAGTATGTCCCTATCCACCCTGTAGCACTCTACAATCTCCAGTTCATGTAGCTCCTGGAAGGTTACCCTGGGCCTGAACACTCTTTTCCTTCTCTGCCTAGGCCTATTGTCAGCAGCAGCAGCAGCAGCATTGACCTCAGCATCTAGCACATACAGATGTAGAATAGCTGCAGCCCCTAGCATTATCTCAGTTAAAATTTCCAAGTCTCTCTTCCAATGGTTCGGAGTATTGAGGGAAAATCAGAATGTAGGGTGTATGCATACTTTATACAGCTCTGGTGTAGGTGCACCATGTGGGATTGACTAATTATGATGCAGTTCACTTGTTTAACATATAACTGGCATTATCTAAAGGCCCTACTTTATTGTGCAACACAGCACTATGTGCAGTGTTGAGCAGCATAGCTTATACAAAACTAAATATTATTAATTGAATATATCTGGTTTCTATTCATAGCTGGCTATGTCATTACTGTGATGTGGGTGGTCTGCTCATGCCAACAAGCTAAAATATACCCAAACCACATTTAGCAAGCAGCCCAAACCATTTGCAGCAAGTAGCACACTGCACAAATACATGCACTGAGCAGAAAATATTCTGAAAGTTACACGACACACCTTCTGATGTCATCCATATCCAGGGGGGAATATAAAAAAACATGCAGACAGCCTGGAAACGACATGGTTCATAACTGTGTAACCTGGGTAACAGCATGACTGCACCACTGTACACACCTGACACAAGTTCTTACAGCACCTTTCTTGATGTACATACATGTTATTTTACAATTTTTTTTTTATTTTTATGTTAAGCATGTTTGCACAATGTGGTGCATAGTGCAAATGTGGAAATTATTACAAAAAGAATATTAATGTCACATAATCCCTGCCATTTTCAGACATGCACAATGTATGTTTTGTACATTTATGTATGTGATCTTACCTTTTCAGGGGAATTATGTCCATATTTGTGGACTTTTACATCCCCTTCTTTCACTGCAGAGTCCTGTACATAGAAAATGTCCATGCACACTACTGACATGGACACAGAGTCTACATAGATGCATTACATCTTGTCGGATTGTCCACCTGGCTAATTTTCATAAAATTCAGCTACTTAAGCCAAAATTTGCACTTCATGGAAGTTTCCCTGTTTCAGCCTGCTTGTGTGCTGCTGAACAGGGTTTATTGTATATAAAACTGCTCACACTCATGTACTCATCGCAGCACGATGTTCATGCAGTAAAAAAAATTATGTTAGCTTTCCTGAATTCCCCTGAATATGTACAATATTTAAAGCCCTACCAAAACTTTAACATAGTATATGCAGTATGTACAATACATGCATCCCTTCTTTATGGTTAACATAGTATACACAGTATGTGCAGTATTTTCATCTCTACTATATTGTTAACATAGTATACAAACTATGTACAGTACTTACATCCCTACATTATAAGTAACATGGTATATGTAGCATGCATTGTATTTGCATCCCTACTTTACTGTTAGCATAGTATACACAGTATGCGTAGTATTTAAATCACTACTTTATGGGTAACATAGTATGGAAAATATGTAGAGTATTTACATCCCTACTTTATAGCTAACATAGTAGATACAGTATGAGCACTGTTTACATCCCTACTTTATGGGTGACATAGTATATGCAGAATGCACAGTATTAATATCCCTACTTTATGGCTACATATTATATACAGTCATTAAAGTGCTGACATCTCTACTTTATGGGTGACATGATTTACAGTTCATACTGCACTTGCATCCATAACATTGTATATGCAGTATGTGTAGTTTTTACACCTCTACTTTACAGGTAATAAAGTATGTATAGTATGTACAGTACTTACATCCCTAATTAATGAGTAACATAGCATACACAATATGTCATGTATCTACATCTGTTCTTTATGGCTAACATAGTATATACTATATGTACATTACTTATATCCCTGCTTTATGGATAACATAGTATACACTGTATGAACCTTACTATATGGATAACATAGTATATACTGTATGTTCATTACTTAGATCCCGACTTTATGGGTGACATATTAAGTACAGTATGGACAGTGTTTGCGTATTTTTGAACAGTATTTGCATAAATGCTTTATGGTTAACATATAATTTATGCAGTATGTACAGTATACAGTACTTAAATCCCTACTTCATGGTTAACATAGTATACATAGTATGTACAATACTTACATCTGTATGTTATGGTCAACATGGTATAAGCAGTATGTACAATATTTTCATCCCTACTTTATGTATAATATAATATATGCATTATATTCAGTATTTGTATCAGGGTGGCTATGGTGGTACAGTGGTTAGCACTGCCGCATCACAGCAAGAGGTTCTCTGGTTCGATCCCTGGCTGATGTGCTTTCTATGCAGAGTCTGCATGTCCTCCCTGTGGTCACATGGGTTTCCCCTGGGTGCTCTGGTTTCCTCACACATCCCAAAGACATGCTGTAGGTGTATTGGGCACTCTAAAATTGGCCCTAGATGTGTGTTCCTTCCGTGGAAGGTTGGGTGATGGGCTAGCAACTCGACACCATGAAACTCCAATGCCAATCATAAGCAGACACGTCATCTGCTGTGGCAATCCCTAACCAGGAAAAGTCAAAAGAAGAAGATTCAGTATTTGTATCACTTCTTTATGGGTAACATAGTGTGCACAATATGTATAGTATTTACATCCCTACTTTAAGGTTAACATAGCCTAAACAGTATGTACAGTACTTACTTCCTTACCTTATAGGTAACATAGTATATATACAGTGTGTACAGTAAATACATCTATACTTTGTGGGTAACATAGTATATACAGTATGTACAGTACTTATATCCTTACTTTATGGCAAACATAGTATATGCACTATGTACAGTGTTTAAGTCTTTACATGATGGGTAACAGTATATTCAGTATGTACAATACGTCCATCCCTACTCTACAGGTAACATATCATATGCAGTATGTACCAATACATACATTGTTACTATGTGATTAACAAAGTATACACAGTCCCCCGGATTTACTAAACTTACATGCAGGACTAGCTTAGTCCTGCACGGAAGCACCCATTTAGGAGCAGGACGGCAGCGCACCATGCATATTAATGACAGCGAGCTGCCGTCATGCTCCTAAATGAAAATGGAGTGTGGACTAGTGCAGGGGGCATGTCTGTGAGCCGAGCTCTCACAGTATACACACCCCTGCACTCAGGAAGTGCAATAATACCGAGCAAGAACGCTCGGCAGATAGGATCTTAGAGCAAACTATCTGGCCAAAGCCTAAAATGAAGGGGTGATAAATAGGGACAGATGTGAAATACTGCCCATACAAACATAGAAGGTTGATAGAATAATAGGTTTCACATCAGTATAAAGTCCCTGAAGGATGTGGAGTTGTAAACTCCGGACATTCTGTGAAAACTTGCAGAGTTGAGAGGTACGCCACTAAGATATCAAGGGAACAGAAAGTGGACAAAGGGACAAACACCCCAATCAAGCATAATTCTAAATGTGTACATTATTTATTTTTTTAATAACCCTGATAAAGTTTAACCATAGGTGCGCGAGTTTGCCCATTGCTTAGCTACGGTTAATGCAGCTTAAATAGCAGAAAGAGGATAAAAAGCAAAATATATGCAAATGAAGCATTACAGCAATAGTGTAGTGGGAAGAGCATTTGCCTTACAAGCAGTCATTCCCGGTTCGAGTCCCACTGCAATACATCCTATTTTCCCTTTCAAATCACTCTATGATAAATATTTTTTGTGCCATAACCTAATAAATAACATACATTTGTGAACTGCAGTACTGCATTTAATGCAGATGTGAGGTGTGAGTGTCATAATGTTGCAAAGTCCGCAGATAATTACATGTGCTCCATACAGCATCACAGATACAAATGGAAGGTAAACTGTGTAATGAATGCTAAATCCATACATTTTCCCAATTCCCCACCTCCCCAAGAACCATTAGACTATTACTGTGCAAAATATAGCACTAGTAAGTGGTAGTAAGCATATGTAAGTGGGTTTAAGCCCGTTTGCGTGGGGGTAAGCAATGGGCACACAGGTTAAGCAATTTAGAAGCTGAGTGTAAGAAAGTGTAACCGGAAGTTAGCACTGCTTACCTACGCGCAAAACAATGTAAACACACTTACAATTGCTTTAAAGTGCCTTAATCACTCTGTATGCATCTGCTGCTATTCTGGGCAGAAAAAAAAATAACCAGCCTTTGCAGGTTTGGAACCCAGGACCCTGTACACATCAGTCACATATAGTTAACCACTAAGCCATCACAGCAGTACATAACATTGAGGTTTCAATAAACAAATCCTCACCATAGGAAAACAAGCTGAACACGTGAAATGCCTTTCTATAAAGTCTTATGATATATAACCAGCTACATAACATAAATATGTGAACTGGAGTACTGCAGTAGGCTCAGATGTGAGGTGTTATTGTAATAAAGTGTAGAAGTCCCCAGGACCCCATACAGTGTACATACATATGAATCATGGATACCAGACACATATATAATATGTAATGAATAATAAATGAATTCCAAAAAGCAAATATAATGCAAATTAAATATTAAGCAATGCTAAATGTTGAACAGCTCAGCTTAGTTGGTGTAAGCAATGTGTAGGGCAGCCAATTCAATGTGCCCATTGATATACCTCTTTTAACAATAGACTCAAGAAATCAAAACAGTAGGAACTGCATTAACCCCGAACCAAAAAAACAAACAGCTCCAGTGGAACACTCGAATAGTGCAGTAAAGATAATTACAACGGTGAAGTAAATAAAAGTACTTTACTTTTATTGTGGTTTGGTAGTGATCCCTTGTATTAATTGGTCATTAACTACTATCAGTTTAGGAAGTATTTAAACAGTGTATTTTGAATTTTAACTGTTCTGATGAAGTCCTGGATCACAAGGTGAAAGTGCGCTCAACTGATTGTTTTCTTGGTTTGTGAATAAACTACTATTTTATTTACTACACCATTGTGATTATCTTTACTGCACTATTCAAGTGTTCCACTGGAGCTGTTTCTTTATTTGGTTCCTCTTTAAACAATGCCAACCTTAGGTAAACAGGTGTGGCCATAGCTTAGCCTATTTAAAACCGGCCAATCATGGCAAAGTGCTAGAACTCGGGTGTATTTAAACCCCACAGGTGGGAATATTTCTCATAACAGGTTGCAGCTTCCTACTGTAGGCAGAATGGCTGGAGTGGGTGAAGGCACTCGATTTAGAGCACACAGCGGGGGCATCCAGGAGTCAAAATTCATGGTATGGTTCCTGGTAAAATACCATGAGCAGAGACTACTGCAGGGTCAGTACCAGGAGTTGCAGTATAAAATGGAGGCCTAGAACAGTCTTGCCTGTGACCTCATTAGTGCCACAGGTATCCCCTGGACTGGTGAGCAGGTCAGGCACCACCATGCTGACCTGAAGCGGTGGAAGAGGGATCTATTGGCTCAGTGGATCCAAGAATCTCAGTCGATGGCTGATGACCCAGCACTGTGTAAGTACTCATTCTACTAAATAGTTAATAATTGCATAGCTTGTGTATACTATGGATAGGTATGGCTAAATATCATTGTATTTCACTGACAACTGCAGATGAGTGGGCTGCGAACCAACGCGTCCCGGCTGCTAGGTTGCAAAGGCTGCATCGCGAGGCAGGTTAGTAATAATTCTGCATGTACTTTCATAACAAATAAATATAAGAGTCTTAGAAAGTGTTGTACCAGTATAAAACTGTATTGTGTATGGGATGTACTAAATAAACTAGACAATATGGCAGGAAGACTGACATATAGGTTGTATGTAAATAAAGGTGTAATATCCTGTGAATAAAGGTTATAAACCCTGGAGTGCTTCTGTTTACTCTGCTTTCATATGTTGTTGTAGTGTTGCATTCTATAAATAGTACTGTTGTATTAAGCAGTATTACCCATACTGTGGTATGCAGATAAAATGTGTAGAAAGTTCTATATAACAATGTTGAAAGTTCAAAGAGGTCAGTCATATTGTACAACTGAGGGAGATTTAGAAAACATTGGAAAGCTTCAAACCACTTACCTGATAGCACAGTGTACTGTGATATTAACTGTTATATTTTTACCACACACAGTATGGGTTTGATTACCGGGAGAGGTAGTAATTTGTTTGTATGCATAATCATACCCCACAACTGTACAGAATTTGCTAGACTGTTCAAATAGAAACCTGCATGCATAATTAGACCCAACAACTGTAAGACTTTGCTAGAATGTTCAGACAGTAAGCTGTAAGCATAATCATAACCATCAACTGTACAGACTGTCAGAATGTTGAGATAGTAAGCTGTATGCATATTCATACCCCTCAAACATTTAGATCTATCCGGCATGTCCAGATAAATGGCCCAAATCTGCTGCCTGGTACCCTATTCCCCTGACAAATCAGTGTGATGATCCAAGAAATGTAGGCAGGTTGTAATGACATATAACTGATAGCCAGACCTGTACATAGTCAGAGAATGTATAGGAAAACAAACCTGTCATTGTAGCATCTCACCCAAAGTGGATGAGAGCAATTCTCAAAATATATCGCGTTAACACCTGTGTCTTGTCAAGCCTTAACCAGAGTGTGTGCAATAACAGATTGAGAGGTATGTGTGTAACTCTGGGAGTATGTGTAGAACTTGTCTGATAGTGTTAACCAAGATTTGCTCCACAGCTATAACAGGTAAGAGGTGTAGACTGTACATAAGACACAAGTTCCCGTATATACTAATGTAGAAACATGCCATTGTACAAATTAAGGCCAGTGGGGAGTGTAATAATACATGTAAGGGACAGATCACTGCAGTGACTAAGAAAGTTGTGAAAACTACAGGGATATATTAGTTAATTGACCTCTCTCTCATCCCCACCATATCTGCAACCCAATTACACACCTCAATGGGTGTGTGTACACTCCAAACTTTTGTTGGGACATATGTCCTATTGTGTTATAAATATTCACATTTGGTTCTATGCATGTGTCATGTTAAAATACTCTCATATTGGTGGCCTGTTGCCATCAATGAAACCTGCATGCTGTTGTAATGGCCACTGTTGTTCCATATATGCATGTGTTCTGCTTACTCTGCAACTGTCTGAAATCTAGTGTCCTGGTTTAATGGGAATACCTATGCATGCTGTTATAACTAATCCTGAATGCTGTTGACTCATTACTAACCCATATCTGTCTTAAAATTGAAACACCATAGCTCGTATGGGAAGGCTGTTCCCAGTGGACCCACCTGTCCCACCTCAGCTGGCCATGGCACTGTGCCCCAGGACATCTGGGGCCCAGCCTGGGATTTTCTCCTCTGTTGGTCCTGCACCACCTTCAGGTGGAACCGCCACAGGGGATGGGGCTTGTCCCCCCGTGAGAGCAGGGGTGGAGAGGAATGTGTCACCCACCAACAGGTCTGGGCCGTGGTGCATAGGGAGCTCGACAGGGAGATTTGAGACCATCTACGCCAGCTTGAGGGCCGCATGGTGCAACTAGAGGGTGATCCTGCCCCTCCTACCTATCCCCCAGCACAGCCACCTTTGGAGCCGTGAAGGCGCAGTGGTGACTGCCCATGGATGAGGATCTCAGTCCCATTGTTTCCATTAGGGGGCTTATGGGCTTGTGACTTCCAGACACCCCCTCCCCGTCCAAGGTGTCTCTCCCTACATGTGTCATATATCACCCCTATATGCTGTCTTGTCTGCCTTGTCTGTCATCCTACCCAACCTATCCTCCCCAAGTATACCTACCATCCTTCCCCACCGTCCCACTCTCACCTTAAAAGAAAAAAAAAAGGACAATCTGTTCCCAAAAAAAAATCTCACCCCATACATAGCTGTCCATTTCACACGTGTCCATGGGACACAAATAATTATTCCATTAATTAATGAACACATTTATGTTGCCTCAGCCTTCTGTCTGGGATGTGAGGCTCCAAATTCTAAATTCTGTAAGACATGCTCAGCTGTTGCTGTAGAAGAAATGGGCAGCTATGGACATTCCTTACACCCTTCCTGCACATCCCTAGCTATTTTACCTTGCCCTCTTTGTGCCCCTTTTTCACCACTGTCCTATCAACCCTTTTTTCTTTTCTTTTAAATAAATTAGCATGAGGGTAAGCTGGAGTAAGCACTTCTAAGCAGCAGTAAGCAAGTTTAAGCCTGTTTGCCTGGGGGTAAGCAATGCCTGCACAGATTAAGCAATTTAGAAGCTGGGTGTAAGAAACTGTAACCGGCAGTTAGCACTGCTTACCTCTGTGCAAACCCACTTAGAACTGCTTTAAAGTGCCTTAATCACGCTGTATCTAATTCTTCCCAGCAACAAAATAAACCGCCTCTGGAAGGCTCGAACCCAGGACCTGCACACCATAGACAAAGCTATCTACTACTTAGCCTTGCCAGATATACATAACTCTGTTTTCTGAAACATAACATTCAGCCCAGTCATGCAACAGTACAGAAATTGTATTCCAACATTTAGATGTATGTGTGTGTGTAAATATATTAATATCTAAACAGATACAATATATATATATATATATATATATATATATATATATATATATATATATATATATATATATTCTTCAAGAGGAATCTTGATGAGTGGATGGGAGATCGTAGATTTAACCCGGGTATCACTTCTGTGTCACTGTTAGACAGAGCCACAATATACTAACCTCAAAAAAGGGCATAGCAAAATTCATTTAAAATGGGTGGCAAAAGCCAAACACACTCTGGCTAGGCTTGTAAATGCCCTAAGGCAGATAGCCTAGTATGAACCTATGAACCTATGAACTTATATATACATATATATTTTTTTTTTTAGAACTATATACAGATATATAAATATATATGAACATATATACATGCAAATGCCTACATCAACACACACACACACACACACACATATATATATATATATATATATATATATATATATATATATGTCTACACCTATATGTCCACATATACACAGCAGGTTACATATATGTACGCAGATATATATCTATGTAGATATATAAGGACATAGTTATATATATGTAAGCAGATATATAAACATGTGTATATATATATATATATATATATATATATATATATATATATATATATATATATATATATATATATATATATATATATATATATATATATATATATATAAATATATATATATATATAGCCATACATCTGTAGATAACAATGGTAGAGTAACTAAAACATATACGTCCACATGCACTGTTAATGGGGGTTGTGAGGCCCCAAACAATATACGTCTTGTACGAATAGGTATACCCCCCCCCACAGTCAAACACGTCTGCCCTGCAATACACTACCAGGTGTTGCAGATCCCATAACCAGGACATTACACACCATGGCCACAAGATGTTAACAGTACTACATCCCACCTATATGATGTCAGGCAGGTATTGGTAACATATCATGCAGTACAGTCTGGCTTCCATAAGAAATGTAAAATGTGGAAGCTATCAACATCCCCAGGATACATATACACAGACACATATATGCAAATACAGATATACTTATTATAAATAAATGTATATATATATATATATATATATATATATATATGTGTGTGTGTGTGTGTGTGTGTGTGTGTGTGACTACACATACACACGCAAAGATATGTACAGTAAGATACATATGTAGATGGTGCACACAATATGGAACAGCCAGTATGCCTACAGTTAACACCTGAACAACTGGACACTGTATGGGCCACCCATACAAATGACAATTGTTGCCTGCAACATATACCCACAGAAAGGTCATAGGTAAAAACACCACACACATGTTTGCAGAAATGGAACACCTTTATTTGTGTACTATTACATTTCCATATGCCATGTCATATAGCTGTTCAGACACTGACATCCATATAAATAGATTAATGCAACTGTGAAACAGTTATACTAATACAGTAGTCTGGAAAGGTTTACATCTGTTGCTGTTCAGGCCAAGCCCTTCAAATTGTACAATAGTAAAGACAGACTGGGCCACAGGATACCAAACAATCAACAGCAAGTAATGCAGGTGTATAGTTCAGCAGCCTCTATCTACACTCTGTACAAAATCACTAGGTGGTAAAGAGTTCAGTTGACCAAACTGGATGCAACTGTTACAGAACAAGGCATAACTGACACCATCACAAGCCCACTAACAAACATAACAGTCTGTATGGCAGGAGGCAGTAGGCCTGCATTAACCCAATTTATGTAAGTGATGTAAATATAATTGAATTCTGGCACAGTTAAATAACTTTCTTGGGTGGCGTAAGCCAGGGAACCTTGCTGGCTAGGCTTACGTAGGCCCTTGGGCCGATAGCCTAGTACTTACCTATGAACCTATGACATGTATGGTACTGTACATCCAAATACCTCAAGGCAGCTCACCCCTGATACCCCCACATTTTGTAATAGCCTAGGTTATTTATGGTGCGCTCCCCGACTCAAGTAATACAGGGCCATATACCACTGTTACATACACTGGCCTCTGGAGTGCTTAAGGGCACACATGTATTGTGTAGGGGAAACCCACACATATATGGCCCCAGCCCCACCATATGTGTTGGGGATACAACAGCAGTGGACTGAGGGCAGCAATGGCAGTATGATATACTCACAACTCACTATAGAACAACCCCTGACAGCATGACCTATGTGCAAAGCTTGGCATGTAGGTGGAGGACAGAGGCTGGAACACAGGCCCATATGTGGAAAACTGTTGCCATACACTAAGCAAGTCACTGGTGTTACAGAATAGTCTGCAACATACCCTTAGTCAGGGAATTGAGGTTAGAAACATGAATGGATGTAGCCATGTACTGATAGTACTCAACACACACTGCCAGTGAAATATCTGACAGGACCTGTGTGGCGGACAGACAAAATATGATAGGCACACCTCTGGCCACCAAGAGGATAAGCCCACAGTTGAGAACTATGCAGACAGACTGCATTCCAAGGTAAACTAGCATGTACACACATACCCTGTAACACCAGTATTATACAAAGCATAACACAATTCTACTCACACTATGTAGTTCTGGAACCTCCTACAAATATGTAGCTGGCCTGAGTGTGCTGGTTCTCCTGTAAGAGATATTGCTACCTGCTGTCTGTAACACTGCTGCCCACACACAGGAAGGATGTCCATCATACAGGAAAGGTAAATGGACCACGCCCACATGATGTAGAGATTTATAGTAGGTGGTTGCCATGACAGTGGTAATTGGAAGTACTACACAGCAAGCTTCATGCAGTTAGCAAGTGGAGGACACTGATTGGTGCAGAGGCCGTCACCTGATCATGTGCATCACCTACTAAAGCCAGGCTGCAATCTATTCAAAGTAGCTCAATCCATTTACTGGAGAGAGAGGGAGACAGAGACAGAGAAAGCTGAAGTCACAGCCATTTTAGCCAGTTGCCCTTCAACAAGACATCATTCCAACAACAGGTATGTGAAGTATATATACATGTAATAGAATCTAGCACCTGGTTCATCATATTGGGATAGATGATGTGGAATTAGCTATATGTGCCATCATGTGTTGTTGTGATGATGTTCAACTGAACAACTGCTATGGACAATAGTGTCTGTCCCTGTGGGTAGTGGGCATAAGCCATTAACTGTGCAGATCAGCACTGACAGACAAGATGTAAGCCATCATAGTGTGTGTTGTGTAATGGAAAGTATGTATATTATGTGGCCAATAGCTGGTGGTGGAAGTAATGCCATTATGATGGACATGTGGGAGCCACAGCCCACCACTGGCAGGATACCCAGGTGAATCTGTAATGTAGTATGCTGGAATGCCATAGGTGTATAATAGGGTTACCTGCAATTAGGTCCTAAGTATACCCCCTAACGTCAGGCCATGTCCATATGTGGCACCTGTCTGTGTTGCAGCAAGGCAGAACAGTGCAGCTGTGCAGGAAGGTGCTGTGAGATTGTGGAGCTGATGTCTGAATGTACCCCACATATAGGTATGCATATGTGTACATATGTCACATATATAATATATAAAGATATATGTTTATATCAGCATGTATGTCCAGAAATATACATATACCCATGTGTAGACATATATATGTGCACATATATACATCACATATATCTGCACATATATAGATATATACTTATATGCACATGTCTATATATATATATATATATATATATATATATATATATATATATATATATATATATATATACAAACACACACACACACACAAGCATACAGGTCTGTACAGACATGTCCCCTATATTACTACCACAGTGATGCATGCTATGTGTGAGGCAGCAGCACACATATCAATACACACAGATATCTACAGCTGGCAGTGGGTGCACCATGGACAGGTATGTCACATGTTAGTTCCTTGCTGGCACCACATTGCCCCCATCTGCAATGAGAATATGGGTAAGTATGGCAGGTACACTTGTGGTGGTAGTCAGGACTAGTAGATGTAGAGGATAGTCTTCAGGGGTGGTATGTGACACGTGGTGGGTAAACGCCGTCGATGGTGTGTGTGTTCTGTGATGTGGACACCCCATGGGCCCCAATATGGGCACAGTGGGAACAAGCCTCCCACCCACTGCTACTCACAACAGCAGTCCACATCCTGAAGGAGCCTGGTTTGGAGGCTGAGCAGGAGGAGCATGTTGGCCCTGTTAATGTGTACTGGGTGCCTCAGACTGATGTAGCACATCCCTCATGTGTCTGTGGAGCCCGGTATGAAACAGACCCTAGACTTCAGCTCAGGGGACGGAAACATGTCTGTGTGTGTCCCTAAAGGGGGGACAACATCCCCAGGGAGGTTCCACATGATGGTATTGCTGTAACAGTACATGAGTAGGCCCCTGGTTGGGACACACATGTGGGTGTGGAGAGGTGGATCTGCAGGCCAATGGAACATATACATGTTATTGTGTCACTGTTATGGAACATATGGTGGTAGTAATAGTCTACACAATCCTGGTACATGTCCAACAGCATGTATAGATATCCCCTATAACAAAGACTGTCAGATGTTCAGCAATCTCAGAGCAGCCATACCACTGGCATATATGTAACCATAGTGGCCCTGACAATGGCATGCAGGTGAATAGTCTGTAACAGGCCAGCAATTATAGTGTCCACACAAAGGACATGGCTACAATCACATAGCAGAAGGTATGGTACAATGCAATATCTGTCCAAATGGTAGTTAAGCTGTAGCCATACCTAATGAGTTGTGTGTACAGTCTGTTGAAGCTGATATGGTGGGGGGTGACAGAGATGTGTATTACAAACTGTGGTAACCTTGCTGTATGTGTTGCTCAGACCTGTTTTCATCTTTATGTCTTTCAGCCAAGATGGCACATGCACGGTTGCCCATGAATTCCAATGCTGAGAATGAAGTGTTGATAGCACACCTGATCCAGCACTATCCACTGCTGTTTGGCAGGCATGCACATGAGCAGCAGGAGTGGACCACCCTGTGGAATGACCTAGTCTGCACGGTCAATGATGTCAGACTGCACAACAGCAGTTATGAGCAGGTCCGGTATCATTGTAGTGACCTGTTCCGCAATGCCTGTAGGCATGCTGTTGCAGTCTGGGGGGATTACCTTGCCACAGGGGGCAGCCATGCCACCCATCCCCTCCTAACATGTGTAGAGGAGCTCCTGGCCAGCCTTGTGGCACCTGCCCGTCTGGGCAACCAACAACCACTGGACTCCATCTTAGAGGTGAGTGTCATCCACACACTGGCCGAGGAGCATGCAGGTAAGGACACTGTTGTGTAAACATCTGCATTGGTACAGGTAGATCATGAATAGTTGACATGTCAGAGATATATTGTGTTGCTGCATTGTAGTGATAAACAGATGTCCAGATGTGGTAGTATTGTGGTAATGTACCGTTGATGTATGGTAATACTGCACCCAGCCTGTAGCACTGCCACAGGTGTGACCACTGAAGTTGTATCTCTCACCCTCTTATGTAGGTCCCTCAGGGATAACAACAAGGCAGCAGCCTGTAGCTATTGAGTATGTTTTATGTAGATGCTTGCCAGCACACTGGGATGGTATATGTCATGCACACATCTAACACATCTACCCTGAATGCATGCTGTACATGTTCATGTATTGTTGCTGTGAAATGCACGGTCTCACAGGGGTGAGCATGATGGGGTATCGGAAGGGTATGTCAGACACCTGCATGATAACTAACATCCTGTCATTGCGGAATGTTTCCACAGGGAGTAACATACTGGTGGTAGACATGGCCTACCACCAGTATGTTCTGAACAACACCCATATACAGTGAAACACTGTATATACCTGTAGGACAATTGAAACTGCTGCAGAGATACACTATGGGATAAGACATTACAGTAGCTCACATTATCAGTTGGGTCTTGGCTACAACATGTGGTGTTCAGTGTATGGGACACTGCAAAGTGACACACATGTGTACAGCTTACTTGTCATGCATCTGCATAAAAGCTGAAGTGGGGGGTCTCAGCATGGCATGCCAGTGCACTGCAGCAGGGATCCTAAGGATGGTAGGAATGGCTCTATCTGCACATAGACAGGTTCAGGACCTGTGGCAGCCATAACCTTACACACACAGCAATAGTGACGACATTGTGTGAACACCATGGGATGTGCACGAGTAGACCTTGAAATCATGCAGAATAGGGGGACATGTGTAGGGCAGACTGAACATACACTGGCAAATGCAGATATATACAACAAGAGGTGTGAAAACCATCATGATAAGGGTGTGCACACATATGCCCACATGGTGTGTATGCATTGCGGTCAGCAGCCACACACCTAACACAATCTGTAGACACTGCATGTGAAAGTACAAGACATATGTCACATACCCGGCTCGTGTACTGCTAAGATATGCAGTGATGTATTTCCATGGCAGATCAAGGCTGTGTGTGTAAAATCAATAAAGGTGTGTACACTCCCCATAGCCATGATATGCACTGATGGTTGTCAGTGTAAGAGTATTGCAGTGGTCATACATGGTCTATTTATGTTGACAGCTGTAAATCAGGCATCAGGCATTCACCAATGACAACTGCCCATATATCATCCCAGGTATGTGTTGCTGAAAAACATAGGGGCTGTGAGAAGTAACGTACACATTCCGCAATGGGTTGTACACATGTGAGTTGTGTTGCACAGTACATGGAAGGATGCAGAACAGGTGCACAGCAATACTGTGTACATGGGTGCAGTGGTATCCAGGGGAAGGGGCATCACCTACTGACACAGCACATGCATCACACACATGTATACTGCTGCTAGTATTGATTGACTATAGCTGAATTGGATACTGTTCTGTACCATATGTTCTGCATGTTGGCAGATGAGTAACAGGAGGACTGTGTGTACTATCATCCTGAAACCTCACCTGTATGTGTGTGTATGTGTGTGTGTATCCTGGTGGTTATTTAATTTGCCTGCAGGGTCACTCTGGTGAAGTGGAGGGAGGTAGATGCATGTAGGATGCTTGTGTGCATGTGTGTGTTTGTGTGTGGCCATGTATGCACATGTGTGATTGTAGGGTGTTCATACAGCTGTACCACCCTTTGGGACCGTGCAGTACATGGACATAGACTGCCACATTGCACACCAGGAATACCTATCATGTGTGTAATCACAGGACAGAAAACAGTATTATATGGTCCATCCATAGCATGGAACAGGCATCCAGAGGGAAGGGAGACTCCAGGTACACACTTAATATCGCAGTCAGCAGACAGGTCACCTACAATCCACGTATGCAGCTCTAGAGATGCATTGAGGAAGTACTAGTCAACATCAGGGAGTGTATCTCAATATTACAGTTGTCACATGATGGACTGACGGAGCAACATATCTGGCATGTACTGAGCATTACATACACATGACACACCGGTGGGAGATATTATGGATACAACATAGTAGCCCACACATTTAGGGGCCATGCACATCATTTCCAGGCATACAGAGGGTGCATACTGCATTACAGCACTGAGGCCATGTAAATCCAGTACACACAGGTCAGGCAGGTAAAGCAGCAACAAGCCTTGTGTTGTGGCTGCTTGTGTGGGCATTTAGAGAACTGTGATGTTAATGAGTGGTATCAATGTGTGCATGTTAACAAGTGTGATGCAGGATGGTGTAACACATGGACATATACATGGGATTGACTGTAAACCCATGGACAGGTAGGTATTACGGAGGTGTGTGTGTGTGTGTGTGTGTGTGTGTGTGTGTGTGTGTGTGTGTGTGTGTGTGTGTGTGTGTGTGTGTGTGTGTGTACTGTTAGGTAATGCTGTACAGGTTTTAAAGTGTGTTTATTGTTCTCCCCCACAAGTGGTGAGATGGGTCAGGGTCCCCCCTGCATGCAATCTGATGTAGGTGTCCCTACAGACACCGATGATGATGATGATAATAATGTTGAGCCACAGGTGAGGTTGTCAGGGCCTGACACTGTGCCAACATTTGACATCCCCCTTTTAGCCATCCCACCCCCGCACACAGTTTAAGTGCCTATACACACCCCATCACCAGTGGCCATAGGGGAGGGACAGCTGTCATTCAGTGGCAGTGCACAGGAAAGTGTAGTAACCATGCCTACTGTGTCCAGTCGCAGCAGGCATAGCCGGTTGTCCGGCAGGCCTCCACATAAGCAGATGTCCCAGGGTACTAGTGGTAGAGCCGCTGGACATCATGCCCCTGGCAGAGGCGACATAGCTGCTACAAGCAGAAGCATGTTTTAGGCTGTCATGGTGGCCCAGGCACGTATAGAATGTTACCACAGACAGGCCCTGAGGCTGCAGAGGGCTGCTCCCACATCTTCAAATGACAACACCCGTGAACTGGCTGGTGCCATCCATGGATTAACTGAGTTCATGGATAGATGGTCTGGTGAGATGATGGCCCTCATCAACCATGGTCTGTCCGTGCTTGAACGTTTGGTGGGAGTGCGGCGATGTCCGTGTGAACGTAGGCCAGCAACACCAACAGCTGGTGGTCAACATGGATGTGCCAGGACACCAAGGGGTTCTTGTAGTGGCAGTAGCAGCCCAGGCAGTGCAGGGGGTGTGCTGTCCACAACACACCACAGCAGGCCACATGCACGTGGTCCTGGCCAGTCCCAGGAGGGACATGGTACCAGCAGACAAATGTCATCAGCAGGTGAGAGTAGCACATCAAGGCCTGTACCTGGATGTAACCGCGGAACCCCTGGCAGGCACTGTCCATGTGTCCGTGGCCAGAGGCAGTGAACTGCACACCCTGCCAGGTATGGCCTGCAGCTGTCCATAAACACCTGTGTAGGGCAGCCACATGGCAGAACTGTGTGCATGCATACCCACACACTATGAAAACTCACCTAGGGCAACCCCATACCTACACACACCACATCACCTCAGCCAGCTCCCCAGAATACATCCCTCACCCACATACATGGTGTCATATGTATGGCCCACCCTCAGCCTCTGGCAAACCAGCACCACACCCTGTGCATATGATGACACCTTTGCCCATCCCTGTCATCCATATCATCGATGCAGGGACAGGCTGATATGGTTCTGAAGCATACAGTGACTGTACAATAGTGTACCACAGTACTGCAGTGTAGCATGTTATAGGGGGTAGAGTGTGAGGCATATTTGGCAGTTAGTGTAGCCATCCAGCAATGATGCATTATAGCTGTTAGTTACACTGGTTGGTTGTGGTCTCTATAATGTTATCCAATTGTGTTGTAGGTGTACATGTGTCAGCACTAGGGTGCCCTGTGCATATGATGATACCTGTGCCCCATCCCTTTCATCCATACCATCGATGCAGGGACAGGCTGATATTGTTCTGATGCACACGGTGACTGTACAACAGTGTACCACAGTACTGCAGTGTAACATGTTGTAGGGGGTAGAATGTGAGGCATATTTGGCAGGTAGTGTAGCTGTCCGGCAATGATGCATTATAGATGTTAGTAACACTGATTGATTGCAGTCTCTATAATGTTATCCACTTGTGTTGTAGGTGTACATGTGTCAACATGAGGATGGTTTGCAGTCATATTCCACAACGTGGTATGTCACTGTGCTGACACCATGGCTGTGACATATTTGGGGTACAGTCAAACACATTTCACAGGTTACTAAACCGGTTATTGCCTGTGCCACATGGACAGGTGGCCTGCTGAGGCGTGTATACCATTCCACCTGATGTAGACCCATCCACATACACGTACACCGCTACTTTCTAACCCTGGGACTAGACCCCTACCTAGCTATGTCATGATACTGACATGTGTGGCTTACACTGCACACACCACACAGTGTTTAAGGTGAGGTATGTCCCAGGTTACATGGTAGAAAATCCCCCAACATGTACAGTATGCTAATGGGGGATGTAATGGGTGTATTTGGATGATACGTAGTGTGACATGCCATCATATACACATTTACAGACACAACAACCAGACACACATCTGAGATACCAGGGCCAATTGCTGCTGACTAACATGACCATGTCTCCAATGTGTGACAGGTAGGCTGCACACATCACATGCATAACTGGCTTGGATTTCGGTAACAGCTACTTATATGATTGATGTGGTAACAATAACATGGTACATGGGACATATACCTGGTGTACCTTGGTGTAATAACAGTGTACACAGCACCCACATCCCCCACTGGATATTGTACTCCCTGAAACCCATGATGACTCTCTGCCATACCCACCATCACACATTGGCCGCGACTGCAATACAATCCATAGTATACCCAACATTGGTGCTATAGTGATATGCATCTCATACACATGCCACACACGTAGTATGGCATCAATCAAACATAGGTTGCCTGTACATATCCCAGTTGGATACCTGCCATCTGCACATTTGTAAAGGGAATGACAGTCATCAGGTTGGTAGTTAGCTATGCAGTAGCATGAATGCACTGACAGACCAGTAAGGGGTATATACTGTGACACAGCTCACACACCAAGGATACAACAGGGAGGCCTCTGTGTCCAGCCATGCTCGCAGGTGTGCCTGTTGTCAGTACTACATTAAGCACTCTGCTCTTGCCAGGGTTAGCACTGTCAACAGTAGTACTACCATGATACACTACATGCCAGTGTGACAGCATATACCCTGGGCTACTACACCTGTATGTAACACATTAAAAAAAAAGAAAAAAAGAGGTCACTGCTCCCCTCTACTCATCACTCATTAGACCCATTATAGAGTACAACGCCCTTTTTAGTATGTACCTCACAAGACATCTACAACAACTGGAAAGGGCACAGAAATACCTCACAAAGAGGATTACTAGCCTCAAACAGATGCCTTATGCAGACCGTCTCAAAAAACTCCAGCTTTACTCTGTTGCATATCGCCTACTCAGAGGCAATCTCTGCCTAACATACAGAGCTATGTCAAACCCAGAGCTGTTGGAAATGCTCCACTTCAAGAAATCCCAATCCCTCCGAGCTACATGCTCTAGGGACCTAAACCTTGTCCTCACAATAAACAGAACATGCTGAAGGGATAGATTCCTGTCCCACAGACTTCCCATACTCTGGAACAAACTACCTATCTATATCAAACAAAGCTCCTCATTAGCACTCTTCAAGAAAAATCTTGATGACTGGATGGGAGATAGGAAATTCACCCTGGATATCACTTATGTGGCTCTGCTTGACAGGGACACAGGAAAATTATTTTCTTGGGTTGCAAAAGCCAGGGTACCATTTGGCTAGGCTTATATAAGTACTAGAGCCAATAGCCTAGTACCTGCCTAAGAACCTATGAACCTATTAACATGGATTACAGTGCAGTACAGGCCTCATATATGTCTGTGTCCCACACATGACACTCACACCCCTCACTAATATAATGACAGCACATACGTGCATGTATTGTACATGGCATTACATACACTTATTACAGGTATATGAAGTCAGTAACTGTCACTAACTTAGTGACACCTTAACTAACTTAACTAACTCAGTGACAGTAATTGTCATGGCTGTCACCATCAACAGACGACAATCCTCACACTACCTTCTGCAGTACACAGATAGATGCTCTGTGGGTAACACATTAAATTAGAGGCACCACACACTTCCCAGTCTACAGATGGGCATTCCTCATAAACATAGCACTGACATGACATATATTACAACATGTAGGGCTGCCATATCCACACACACCCTGTTAAGCCAACACTACTCCAAATGCAGTATAGCAGCACTTACAGTATATAGTCAGGTCAGGCACATCCCCCTCCTGTGTGTTGCCCTTTTTCCACAGTGTATGCTGTTAGAGGTAAATCCCCAATCCATCTGAAATGCTGTTTGCTAAACAACAGCTCAAGTTCCTGCTTACAGTGAATGAAATGGACCAACACCAACATGATGTTCCTAAATATGGGATTGTGTTTCCGTGCAATTGGTAATGGGAATGTTACCACTGCTGTTCCACATGCAATCAGCTAGAGGAGGGCTGCAATTCATGCAGAGGATATCAGCTGATCATGAGTATCACTTAAAATACACATGCTGTTGCCTAAGCAAAGCAGGTGTAGGTCTCCACATCCATCAGAAAGGGAGTGAGAGAGGCAGACAGAGGTAAAGACAGGTCAGGGAGGGGTGGGAGTGTAAAATCTAAGCATGTTTGTGTCACACACCTACCAGCACAGGGTATCAAACCCTTGGTGACTATGTAGTGCTATCACATGCCTATGCAGTCATTGGATGCACCACATAGGTTACATGTTGAGGAGTCCTCCAAACATATATGTGATGCTGAGTGACATCTGCAACAGTGATACAATAGCTATACGGTGGGTCTAGTACACGTGCCTGTCCACATGAACATGTGTCAGCATCAACACAGCCACACTCTCACATGGATGCACACACACTGACACACTTATCAGGGCCAGAGATACAACTCATCACTAGTTAGATTGTCACATCACAGTACTGTGCAGGTATCACATGCACCGCAGGGGTTATACAGAGGTTATATGGGCAAAGGGTATGTGGAGGTGTCTGATATCAGACAGCATGCTTCAGTATGCCAATGGGGGTTGTAGTGAGTGTGAATGTGGTCATAGGCAACATATAACATACACACAGACACAGGGTGCCAGTACTGACATGCATGCGTTCATTGTTTGATGGGTGTGTCGTGGTCGACTGTGTCAGATGGCTATACAAGGCTAGGTGATGGGTATACTTTGGCATCAGGCCACATGACAATGGTCTACAGTATGTCTCAGGGGTGTAGTGTCTGGATTTGCCCACATTGCTGGGTATTGTATTCACCATCCTGTCACCTGGGTAACTACTGTGTGTGGCCAATGCTGTGCAATGCTTGCCATGTATGTGTTCTATAGTTCATGACATGGATGGTGTCTGTGATGTGCACACATCCTACATTCATGTACAGTAACATGTTGAAGTGTACCCGGATTGCCAGGCCCATGTTTTGTACAGACATTGTTATCGTCAGATGTGCCAATCCTGACCTCTCATGGCAAGACCTGCTAATGGGCAGCAGGCTGACCCTGCACCTGTATTGATAGCATGATACAGGTATTCCCCGGTGTCAGTGGCATCTGTCCATGCAGGGCATGTGTGTAAGACATGGGATGTCCTTTGTGGCTCACATTTGATGGCACCACAGATGTTGCAGGCATGCAGTGGGGAACATAGTGAAGGCAAACTGTCTGCAGTTATGTGCCTATTGTACTGATGGACAGGGTGCCATGGCCACTGTAGCCCACTGCAGTTACACCATGCTTAATATATGTGAACAATATGCAGGGTACTGACAACATAGCAGTAGTTGTCTAGGCAAGTATGCTTGTGTATGAGACATGGGTTCAGAGTGTACTCTGGGTAATACTAGGGTTACTTACTTTGTTCACCAGGCCTTGTATCACATGTAGGTGCACAGATTGACACCCCAGCCTCTCAGCTGATTGACATCTGTTCTCCTTGTAAGATGGACATTGTGACATTTAATATGGCCACCATGTAGGAAAATTACAAAACCCACTCTTCAATGAGTCCTGTTGTTACACAGCTACAACCACCTCCACACAGGATATGAATGACAAACACACACACACAGTTGCCATGTCTGGGAATGGAACTCCTACCTAACTAGTTTATCACACGACAGCATTATGCAGTTAGAGCAAGTGCCACAGTGATTACTGGGCAATTCCTTTTCCAAAGGTGCATTTTACAGATTATGACATCAGCCGACTTGCCAAAGTAGGACAATGGAGGTTGTAGTGCCTGTGGATGGCCTCAGATGTATTGCTCCCTACACTGATAATGGAACACACACACACTAACATCCACACTTGCTATGTCTGGGAATAGAACACCTACCTGACTAGTTTATCACACTACAGCATTGCACAGTTAGAGCACATGCTACGGAAATTAGTGGGCTATTCCTTCCCCAAAGGTGTATTTCACAGTTGATGACATCAGCAGACTTGCCAAAGTAAGGTGCTAGAGGTTGTAGTGTCTGTGGATGGTCTCAAAGGCATTGCTCCCAACACTGATAAAGGAACACATATACACGCTAACATCCACACTTGCCATGTCTGGGAATAGAACTCCTACCTGACTAGTTTATAGCACGTGCCACAGAAATTACTGGGCGGTTCCTTTCCCAAAGGTGTATTTCACAGTTGATGACATCAGCAGACTTGCCAAGTATTTCACAGTTGATGACATCAGCAGACTTGCCAAAGTAAGGTACTAGAGGTTGTAGTGCCTGTGGATGGTCTCAAAGGCATTGCTCCCTACACTGATAAAGGAACACACACACACTAGCATTCACACTTGCAATGTCTGGGAATAGAACTCTTAGCTTACTAGTTTATCACACTATAGCATTGCACAGTTATAGCACGCACCACAGAGACTACTGGGCTATGCCTTCCCCAAAGGTATTTTTTACAGTTGATGACATCAGCAGACTTGCCAAAGTAGGGCACTGGAGGTTGTAGTGCTTGTGGATGGCCTCAAAAGCATTGCTCCCTACACTGATCTGCAAGGGCATGGAACTCATTATCATGGAACGTATAAAAGACATTGGCAACCTTCAAACACTGGACCCCACCCAGTTTGGGTTCATAAAGGGCCAATCTTGTCTCCTGAACATGACTGACTTCTTGAAATCAGGCTTCCGAGCTGTGGATTAGGGTAAGGTGGCCCACACAGCCTGTCTGGACCTCACCAAGGCCTTCAACACCATCTCCCATTCTGGAATCATAGATAAACTTACTAAGCTGGGCATAAATCCCTAAATCACATGATGGGTTGCCGACTGGCTTACTGACAGAACCCAGACTGTAAAAGTAGCTGACTCCAAATCCAGCTCCAGACAAGTGACAAGTGGAGTACCTCAGGGTTCAGTCCTGGGACCGCTCTTGTTTGGCATCTACGTCTCTGAAGTACAGGCCAACACTAAGGGACTGAGGCTAACAAAGTTCGCAGATGACTGCAAACTGGGAGCCATTATTGGATCCCCAAATGATGTGGATATTCTACAAAAGGGCCTTACATAAACAGATGCTTGGTGCCAGAGCCATGGCATCAAGCTTAATGCCAAGAAATGTATAGTTATCCTCTTTGGAAAAAACATGTACCAATGAATTACCACCTAGGTGGCAGTACACTAAACATCGAAAGTGTGATGAGAGACTTAGGGACACAGGTGGACAGTTGTCTCACCTTTGATAACCACATCACCACAACAGTCAGGAAATCCTTCTATGTGACACACCTCATCACTAAGGGATCTTCATCCAGAAAAAAGGAGGTCATTGTCCCACTGTGCTCATCTCTCATTAGACCCATTATAGAGTATAACGCCCATTTGGTATGTACCTCACAAGACATCTGCAACAGCTGGAAAGGCCACAAAAATACCTCACTAAAAGAATCACAGACCTAAAGCAGATGCCATATACTGACCATCTAAAAAAACTCCAGCTATACTCTGGCATATCATCTACTTAGAGGTGATCTCTGCTTAACATACAAGACCATGTCAAACCCTGAGCTGTTGGACATGCTTCACTTAAAGAAATCCCAATCCCTCAGAGCCACATGCTCCAGGGATCTAAACCTTGTCATCACAATGAACAAAACATGCTGAAGGGATAGGTTCCTGACCCAGAGACTCCCCATACTGTGGAATAGACTGCCCATACATGTCAAGCAGAGCTCCTCCTTGTCCCTCTTCAAATGGAACCTTGACGATTGGATGGGAGATAGGAAATTCACCCTGGGGATCATGTCAGATGCCCTGCTAGACAGGGTTCCAGGGAAGTAAATACTGTGGGAAGAAATATCCAGGGAATTGTTATGGCTAAGCTTGTATAGGCCCGTAGGGCCAATAGCCTAGTACCAACCTATGAACCTATGATAACAGAACATACACACACACACACACACACACACACACACACACACACACACACACACACACACACACAAACACACATACACACTAGCATCCACACCTGCCATGTCTGGGAATGGAACTCCTACCTAATTAGTTTATCACGCTACAGCATTACACAGTTATAGCATGCACCACAGAAATTACTGTGTTGCTCCTTTCCCAAAGGTGTATTCCAAAGTTAATGACATCACCAACCTTGTCATAGTAGGGCTATAGGGGGCCAGTGTGTGTGCGTGGGCCATAAACCATTCTTCTACAGGTAAATACACCACACTCAGACACATGCAGGTGCATATTCTGCAGGTATGTGTATACAACTGCTATATGACTACTGGCTTGTACAGTCATGCTGCACAGCTAGCACTAGCACCAGACAGTCTGTGATGCTGAATGATACCTGTGGTTAATTTCTACAGTGAGAACATTTTCATATCATGTGGTTGTAGCCATTTGGCTGTGTGCTGGGTGGGACAGGCCTCATGATGGATGGCTCTTTGCCACTGTCACTGTCTTCCACATATCTATATATGTGTTCTTTTGACATATTATAGATTGTTGTCCTTGGATATATCTGTGTATTCCTATCCAATGTGTGTGCAAAGCATGTCTGGTGCATTACTGAGGAGTGTATGCACTAACATCTGCACCTTTCAGATATGTATGATCCATTGTTGTTGGCAGACATGGGCTTCATTTGTTTGAGTGTGTGAGTATGCCCAGTATGACCTGTCAATATGTTGTTTTCTGACACTGTGTGAGCATGCCCAGTATGCCCTTCTGTATTGAATGTGTGAATCCATTCTAGGTAGTTTGTACTACAGTGCAGACCTTTGTATTCTATGCTTATGGGTAGCAAACTGTTTCTGCAGGATATCTGTTCATCATTTGGCAATATGGAGTGAAACTGTGCAAGGGATAGTGTGCACTGTAGGTGAATGTGTCTGTGCTGCTTCTGATACATGGTACTGGTGTTAGCAGAGATATTGAGACATGTGTACTGTTATACACTGTGATGTTTTATGTCCTCAAGTTTTTTCAGGTGGAAAAATTTGCTCACAGTGATATATTGGGGATCACAGGTTGAATGCAACTGTGTCCAGTATTGTGTTCAAACACCTGCATATTCATGGCAGGTTATGCCATTCTGGGGGGGGGGCTGCAGACACTTGCTGCTGGGTCTGTGTATCCAGTTCAGCACCTTGGTACAGTGCTGGCAGAGGATCCAATACTTGTACATTCACTCCACATGACAGTATGGCTTTATCTTGCTGTGGCAATACCTCACAGCTGTACAGATTCACACAGGTTACCCAGCGGCAGACGTCATAAATTAAGACATTGCCCCTATTGTGGTGTACAGGCAGGTTTGTAGTCACCCATTATTGTGTTTGCAGCCAGCATTAGTATGTGCACAAGTCTGTGTTTGATGGACCTTGAACATTCCATGCTGCCCATGCTCCCACCCCCACCTGTATTAATCTATCCTCGTCCATACATTATGCTTACATTCGCAGATACATGACCTATAGTTATCACCTCATCACAGCTGTGTTTTGATGTTGCTCCATAGTTCATGCAGTGAGACATGGTGGACATGTTACTGTGGTTTGTCTACATGGCCTTGCATCCGGCTTGTGTGGGGTGTGTTATGTTATTACGTGGGTGTCCATTACATAACATACATTGGCAGGACAGGTGTGACACAGGCCTTGGCAGACACCTGTTGGCCATTTTTTGGTGATGCAGGCCAGCTGTTGCAGGCCATTGCATTCTGTCAGTCCTACATTCCCAGACTGCCATACATTATATTCCCCCGGGGTGACCGGGTAGGTCTGCTAGGTGTTCATGCCAATACTTTGTATCAGTATTGATCAGATGGTGTGTATGCTGGCAGGGTGCTACTTACAGCTAGGGACACAGCAGTATAGGACACCTGCACTGCATGCTGCATTCTTTCACTATTGCCATACACTGGTGGGGGTCATATTGTACCCTTCCAAACAGCAGGGATATGACCAGAAAGGTACCTGTGGGTGGTGTTTGTCTGAGCTGGGTGCATGTGTGCTATGGACACTACTTGCATCTGACACAGAGATATGCATGGGGCATTCCAGTTATTCTGGCTTGTGGAGGGACATCAGCTGTTTCCCAATACATCAGTCCTATCACCTTTGTGATCTGCAAGTGTTCGGCCAGATGACATCGGCATTCCCTACTACAAGCCCTGATAATGTGATGCATACCTGTATGTGCAGTTCCAAGGGTGTGCTCATTTCACAGGTATACACTATATACTGTATGTCTGGGGTATTTTCCCTGTGTGCTGCTTGTATATCTAGGCCATCAGTTATGCCATGTCCATCTTTCAGATGGTGACACAAATTACCAACATACATTTACAATGGCTTACTGGTAGCATGTGTTATGCTGGGGGAAATTGTCCTTGGCACTGTGTTTGTGAGGACTTAGGCCTGTCATCATCAGTAGTGGGCAATGGCCACCAAGTCACACCTCAACATGCATACATACTGACCACACTCAGACAATATGTAACACACACCAAACTAACACACATCTGCATACTATACATATGCTACAATCTATCCTGCTACCCTGGCCAGCTCAGGTAATCTGTGCTCCACTGGTATTATACCTACACATACACATTACTACATGTCTACATTGGAATGGGGGAGGCTCACTTGACTGCTACTACATTTCTGCATAGGATTGGGGGGCACACCTGACTGTTTCTACATTTTGACACAGGATTTGGGGGGGGGGGGCACACCTGACACTTGTACACATTCGCTATGACTGTACTTGTATGTCAGGTACTCCATTTCATTCTGTATCCTAACCTACCATGCTGACTAGTGGCATATCAGTGTACTACAGCTCTTAGGTCTGCTTGTCCTACATATCAGTTTCTGACTTCTTACCCTTGTGAACTGACATTCCCTTGCCTGACCTGTTGTAGTCTGTCTGTGTAGGTCTGTGGGGGATGTTCTCCATAGCCACTGATCAGAGGCCTTATCACAGCCTTTGTTTATGTGTGTCTACACCTGTCCTGCTGGCTATGAATGTTGTTGGGTATGTGAGCCTCCCTGAATGGCATGGGTGTGTCATGTGGGCACCCATGTGTCACCCATGTGTCCCGGCACATTTTCTGCAGTAGGTTTTGTCACCTTGTGTAGTACAGGCTACTATGGTGACACCAGTATTAGTTACAGATCTCATGCTGCCACTTGAGATGTTTACTATCTGCTGGCATCACAATCAGCCACCCGATTCGTTTGCATGCTGACATCCATACCATACATACAGGTAACTACACATACTACTCCATTCAGCAATTGTTAGGAAGAGTGACTTACTTTGTGGCTGTGCCAGTATTGAGGATGGTGCTGGAGGCCTGACTATGTCAGATGCACATAGTACACTCCCTATACATGGTTAAGCACAGGCAGTGTCATATTTGGCATCCCTTTTACTGTATGTGAGAGTCAGAGAGAAGTGTCATTCCCTGGGTCCCTAATGTGTCAGTGTATGTGCTATATGTTATCTCTTTGCCAAGGCCACGGCATACTGGGCACGCCTCCTTCTGCCTACTGGGGCAGGCTCAGGTTGTTCCTCCTCTGAGTCAGTCTGTGCCTGTGCAGGTCTTGGCAATGGTGGGGGGCTGTGTGGCCCTGCCCCTTGCTGTTCCTGCTGCAGCTGTTTCTGCAGGATCATATTGTGTAGCATGGCACATATAATGACAATTTGGATACATGTAGCTGGTGAATACTGCATGGCTCCACTGGACATGTCTAGGCATTGGAACTGTGACTTGAGCATCCCAAACACATGCTCTATTATGATTCTGGTCCATGTGTGTGCCTCATTATGGAGTTCTTGTTCGGGTGTGTGTGCATTTCTGATGGGTGTCATCAGCCACGGCTCTAGTGTGTAACCAGCATCCCCCACTAGCTGACTGAAAGGGATATCTCCATTGGCAAATCTCTGGTGCAGCTGTGTCAGATGCCAGATGTGGGAATCATGATAGCTTCCAGTGCAGCCAGCACACACATTCATTATTAAGCCCTGGGCATCGCACATGACCTGGCAGTTGATGGAGGGGAAGCCCTTGTGGTTGATACAAATCCTACCCCACTCACCAGGTGGTTCTTTGATGTGTATGTGCATGCAGTCTATAGCACCCACTTCCTCAGGGTATTCTGCTATTTGGTGGAACAGTTACATATTACTGGCCAATGCCTCACAGGTGTTGGGGAAATATACATGCTCACCGACATGTGCTGACATGGCATCCAGGAACTGGTGGAGCACCCTAGATGCTGATGCCTGTGAAATCCCCATCATATCCTCAGTTAGCCTTTGAAAGGTACCTGTAGCTAGTATTCATAGGCCTACACATACCTTGGTATCCACTGAGATGGGTTCCCATCTGTTATTTCTGTGTGTGAGGCATGGCCGGCACAGCTCAACAATTTGCCATAGGAGGTGCCTGTCCACCCAATAGCACTCCACTCTCTCCAGCTGATGTAGCCCCTGGTAGGATACCCTGGGTCTGTACACTCTTCTCCACCTCCTCACTGTGGGTTGGTCGACAGCATTCACATCCTCACCACCCACAGCCTCTTCCACAAGTTGCTGTATGATAGCTATTGCAGCCCCTATCATTTTGCTGTTGTGAGTGTTAAAAGTTCCCCGCTTGTTTACACAGGTGGTGTAGAGTGTGGGAAAAACCAGAGGGGAAGGTGTTTGCATAGTTTATAGTAGTGTTCTGGGCTGGGCTGGTCTGCTACCTATGTCATTGACTGATTTTGATACATTTCACCTGCCAGCTAAGCTAGTTCTCCTTGATTGCCTTCCTACTGCTGTTTTCCCTTCCCATTGCTTTCCTGTTTAAGCCCGGGTATGCACCACACAAACAGAGTGCTCAAATATGCACACTGCTGCTATTTCCTGGTTTAACTTCTTTTTTATTCCTGTAAAACCCAGTGCACGGCGTGCACACCTGCTTAGGGAGTGCTAAGCAGGTTTAGACACACCCCCTAGCTTAGCTGTGCTAAGCTAGGAGCACACCCGAGCCACAGGGCTCCAGTCCACTTACAGTATGCCTGACACCCCCCCATGATGTCACCTAACTGCTAGGCTTGTACCAAGCTATTCCTGCTCTTACAGTGTTGGGACCTGACTTACATGCTTGGGAAAACTGGGACTCACTATCCTTCCCCTCATTTGCATAGAATCACCTGCTAATGCATAGTTACATGTCTCACACTGAGCCTCCCCCCTTAGCAACCATTACTCACTGGTCATGTTGTCTTCTGCCTGCCATTGACTTGCATGGCAGAATACTGATTTTAGTTAGAACGTTTAATTTGGGTTCATTTTGTTATTTTCCCCTGATCCCGTTTGCATGCCTCTGCCCTCCACTTAAACAGCCGAGATTGGCTAAAAAAAATAAAAGTTGTTTTTTGTATTTTTTTACTGTTTGCAATGCCAATGGCCTTATACTTGGCCATTGGCATGATTACTACATGATATGCAGCCATTATTTGGAGCTGTCACAGCTCCGTTTTGGATTTTGCGGAAAGGTACTTGGTTACTAACCGAGTACATTTCTACAGATAGCACTAGTCCTGCACGGACGGTTGCAAGCTTCCTGCATTGCAAAATTGCCTCATTTGCATGGGTTTCTCCTGCAAATGGGGTGATTTGCATACAAGGGCTTAGTCCGTGCAGGATTAGTGCAGGAGTGCTCGTGCATGCCCCTGCAGGCTGTTCCTGGATCACACGGCAGACATATTGCCTGCTTGAGCTCCTGCACCAATCTTGTATGCTGTGCAAGCTATAGAGAATCCGGGGGAGTATATACAATCTTTTCATACCTACTTCATTGTTAAAATGGACTATATAGCATGTTCAGTATTTACATTACTACTTTATGGGTATTATAGCATACACAGTATGTAAAGTATTTGTATGCCTACTTTAAGGTTAACATAACTTACAAAGTAAGTACAGTCGTTGCATACCTACCTTATGGGTAACATATTATCTACAGTATGTGCAATAAATACATGTCAAAAATATGAATAAAATAGTATATGCACTATGTACAGTGTTTAGACCTCTACTTTATGGATAACATAGTGTATGCAATATTTATTTATTTATATCCCTTGTGTATGGGTAACAATATACACGGTACATACAGTACTTATATCCCTACATTATGGTTGACATAGTATACTCTGTATATACAGTACATTCACCCCTACTGTGTGGGTAACATTGTATATAAAGAATTACAGTACTTACATTCCTACTTTGTGAGCAACATTCTATACATAGTATGTACAGTACTTGCATCAGTACTTTATGAGTGACATAGTATATACAGTATGTACAGTACTTACCTCCTTATTTTATTGCCAATATAATATACACTATGTACATTACTTACATCCCTACTTTATTGGTAACATAGTATAAAGATAATATACAGTACTTACCTCCCTATTTTATGGTTAACATTGTATATACAGCATGTTCAGTATATGCCATATGTCAGTTCTTACATACCTACTTTGTGGGTAACCAAGTATATGCAATATGTACATACTTATATCCCTAGTTTATAGGTAACATAAAATATAGAGTATGTATGGTAATTACAACACTACATTTTGGTTGGCATAGTATATGCTGTATGTACAGTACTTTCACCCTGAATTTATGGGTAACATTGTATATGCAGTATTGCAGTATTTGCATCCCTACTTTATGAGTAGTATAGTATATGCAGTATGTACAGTACTTACATCCCTACTTTATTAGTAACTTATATACAGTATATACAGTACTTACATTCTTATTTTATTTCTAAAATAGTATATGTACTATGTACATTACTTATAGCCCTTCTTTACTGCTAACAACATATATACAGAATGAGTATTTTCATCCCTACATTATTGGTTAACACAGTATATGCAATATGTCAATTCTTACATACCTACTGTATGTTTACTATAGTATTTATAGTATGTACAGCATTTTCATCTTGCTTTATGGTTAACATGTTATATACAGTTTGTACAGTACTTACATCCCTACTTTCTGATTAACAAAGTGTATGTAGAATGCACAGACCTTGCATCCCTACTTGATAAGCAACATACTTTATATAGAATTACAATATATGCATCCCTACTTTATGGTTAACCTAACATATAGGGTGTGTACAATAGTTACATTCCTACTTTATGGCTAACATAACATACACAGTACATATAGTACTTTCATACTTACTTTCTGTGTAACATAGCATACACAGTAGATATAGTACTTTCATACTCACTTTCTGTGTAACATAGCATACACAGTACTTATAGTACTTTCATACTTACTTTCTGTGTAACAAAGCATACACAGTACATATAGTACTTTCATGCTTACTTTCTGTGTAACAAAGCATACACAGTACATATAGTACTTTCATGCTTACTTTCTGTGTAACATAGCATACACAGAACATATAGTACTTTCATACTTACTTTCTGTGTAACATAGCGTACACAGTATATACAGCATTAGCATCCCTACTTTATGGTTAACATTGTGCACATAGTATGTACATTATTTTTATCTTTACATTATGTGTAACATAGAATATACAGTATGTACAGTATTTATTTTATTTTATTTATTTTACATTTGTTGACCGGGATAGTCCGACTAGATGTATGTCCATTTTCAGTGGAGGCCTGGGGAGAAAAGCTCCACATACCAAAAAAGCGATAGTACATACAACACTGAGTGATAAACTCAGGCAGACAAGTTTAGAAAAATATAGATAAAGAAGAATACAGGCAGATATCAATATACACAATGTGCAGACTTACATCTGACTGACAAAGACATATCAGAAAATTTGAACATAGAATACAATCAGATCTCATATTTCACAATGCTTAGACATTTAAATGCTATGAGGTATAGATACTTGGCTAAACAGCAGGTTGGGTAGCAAGGCATGTATTAGTGAAGTTGTTAGGTTTTGAATAAGAGCACAGCCAATGATATGTGAGGTATTTTTTGAGTTATCTTTTAAATAGAGGTAGTGAGATTTCCTTGGTAACAGTAGCAGGGAGTAGATTCTAGATTTTACCAGTTGAGTTGGCAAATATAGCATCGCCTGCAGAGTTGTTTGATTTTTGGGTCAGTATCATTAATTTATCAGCTGAATGTAATGGCCTGGGGGCACTATGAGGGGTGAGAATATTTTTGAGGGTAGGGATGTTAGGTTGATGGAGTATTTTATGCGCTACTATAAGCTGGTTGAACTGTATAAGGGTAGGATACCCTAGCCATCCCAGTACATTGAGGTTCTGGCAATGGTGGGTCCTAAAAGCCATGCCAGTAGCGAATCTGGCTATATGATTGTAACATCCTGATAATTTGTTGAGATTGGTTTTGGATAGGTTGGTGAGTACAGGGGAGGCATACATAAGGGTAGAGAGGAGGTGTGATCTTGCAATAGCTACCCTAGGTAGGGATGTGAGGAAAGGTTTGGCTCTGTACAGGGAGCCAATTTTTTGTTGACGGACTAAATAGTTTAAGGTTGTTGTCTATTATTACTCCTAGAAGCTTTGTATAGTAATCAGGGGAAATAATGGTGTAATTGCTAGTTTGATGTTGAAGGAAGTAGGAGAAATTCTACAGTTAGGGGAAAAAAGTAGTAGCTTGGTTTTGTTAGGATTTAGAAGCAGGTGGTGATTAGCTAGCCATGTTTCTACTGTGCTGAAAGTGGTCTGGGTGAGGGTTTAGAAGTTGTATAGGAGAGGAAGTGGAGCATATTAGTGTTGAGTCATCTGCATATTGGATGCAGGTGACTCCTGGGATGGTGGTGTGCAAATCATTGATAAAGCTAGAGAAAAGAAGAAGACCTAGTATGGACCCTTGTGGGACACCTAGGGTTAGAGGAAGTTGGGATGACAGCTTGCTCTGCCATAAGACAGCCTGCTGTCTACCGTTTAGGTAGGAGTGAAACCATTGTATTGCATGTTGGTCTAAACCAATGGTTTGTAGGGTACTGAGCAGTAGCTGATGGATGACCATATAGAAAGTTTTTGAGAGATCTAGGAAGAGTGCTGAAAATAGTTTGTTGTTGTTATGATGAAGATTGATGACATCAGAGAAAGATAGAAGAGCCATGGTGGTACTGAGGAATGGCCTAAAGGCATGCTGAGAGTCGACGAGCTTTCCGTTTTGAATAAGAAAGTGCATGATTTGTTTGTGTATGCATCTTTCCATCTTTAGCTAGTGGTGAAAGAATGGCTATAGGTCTAAAGTTAGATAATTATGTGGAACTTTCTCCTTTATGGAGAGGTATAACGTGATATTTTCCATATTGCAGGCATGGATCCTTCTGAGATGGATCTGTTGATTAGAATAGAAATGGGAAGTGCTATGACATCAGCTGCTTTTTGAAGATATTCAGCTAGGAGATGGTCAGCAGCTAGTGTAGCAGATTTTAGCTTTTTGAGTAAGGTCCGGATCAGGTTGGTAGGTACGGTTTGAAAGGTATAGGTGGGTTGGGTGCTGGGTGGATCAGGGCTAGATGTGCCAGAGCTGGTGTTTGTGTCTGATGGAGTAAGATGGGTAGCTAGAGATTGGATGTCTTCAGTAATAAAGGAGTTGAAGCTGTTTGCAATTTCTGCAGGGGATTTATTAAGGGCAGCTGATGGAGTAGGAGTGGCAGAATGGCCTGGGTGGAGAAGATTGTTAATACCAGCCCAGAATCCTTGAGGTTTTAGCTGATATTTTTGTTGTAGGAGGGTGTAGTGATTTTTTCTGTCTAGAACGACAGATTTTTTTGGTCTGGTTCCTTAGCTGCCAGTATCTTACTTGGTCCATAGAGGCTTTGGTGGCATGCCACCTGGCCCAGGCGTTTTGTTTCTTAGTTTAATTTCGGTTTTTGTTTCTTTAGATAGCCACAGTGCAACTGTGGCTTTTACACGGATGATACAGGTAGGAGCATGGTGATTAAGGATAACCAGAAATCTTGTATTGAAGTACTTATCTACTTCTTGTAATGGGAGTCATTTCAATACATTCCTATTACATGCTTTGAGTTCATTTTGAAAGTTGTCAAGGTTAAAGTTCCTGACGTTTCTTATAGTTTTGTAGGTGGGCTGGTTGGGAATGTTGGCTTTGAGCCTAATAATATAGGTAAGGCAGTGATCACTTAGATCATCGGGTAATGCACCTGACTTGTACTTTTGGGGGTGGCTGTTAGTAAGTATCCAATCAAGGATACTATCTTTGACTTTATTTTTGCTAAATCTGGTGGAGGTGGCAATGATCTGAGTAAACCCATGAAGGTTTAAATGGGTGGGGGGAGTTTCAGAGGAACAGGTGTTCCAATCAATGCTAAAGTCCCCCAAGACAATGGTTTCCTGGGGATAGTTAGAAGCTAGCCAATGTAAGATATTTTCTAGAGTATTATCATTCTTGCCAGGTTGAATATAAATGCAGACAATGTATCTGCATTTATTTTTGTTTATTATTAGTTTGGTGATGAGAATTTCTGCATTGCCAAACTGGGGGGGCTGTTAGGTGTCAATTATTATTGTTAGGGTAGACTTGTATAGTACAGCTACCCCTCCACCTTTCCTGGAGATCCGGTCCAGTCTAAGGATGTTGTACTGTGGGGGGTTATTTTGTTATCTTTGGTTGTTGATTTTAGCCAGGTTTCTGTGAGGCAGAGGATATCAGGGGAGTGAACAGCTAAGAGTCCATGTAGGCTATGGATCTTTTTGTTTAGGCTTCTGGTGTTGAGATGACAGACCAAAAATGAGTTTGAAAGTCTATCAGTCTGGGTAGTACATGTTGGATAGTTATATGGTATGCTTGGGTCTACTGTTGTGGATGGGCCAGGGTTGGGGTGGATGTCTCCATCCTTCATAAGATTAATTTTTAAGTTGCTTACGAGTCTTAAAAATTTGTTTATGATTTTTTCGTAGCTTTTGGTTTTTAAGCTAATGTAGTGATATTTAGTCGGGTGATGGTAATTAGGGGATGAGAAATTAGGAGAGCGGGTGGTTATGTGGTGGATAAACTTATTAAATGCTGGGTTGGTGTCTGAGAATTTGGGTATTGGATTTCAAGATGCTGTACATATTCATAGGAGCTTAGGTGATAAGGAATGAATAGCAGGGGTATTAAGGGTCGCAGCATTAGTGCTTTAACTGTAGTCATAGTAAATTACTAGGGTAGGTTCTGTATTGAGTGTATGTGGTGGATAAAAGATCAGAGAGAATAGAATAGCTATGGGTGGGTTAATATGGATAATGAGGTGGATAGAGGGTGTAATATTGTGCTAGGAGTTTGCTGGGTTCTAGCAGCACGTGTAGTTGGTTAGCTAATTAAGGGGTTGTGCCAGTGGCACTATAAACATAGTACTACCAGAGGTGGGTGGGATATGGGGGCAGGGTGAGGCGGGGAGCAAGCAAAATGAGTGGAGCGGGGCTAAACCAGTAAAGCAGATGCCTAGAGGCAGCATGTGTGGGTATGAGTTACAAGAATGCTTTTTTGTTTCCTTTTATATGCCCAATACACTGTTCCTAAGCCCTACTGTTAAATGAGTTACAAGCAAGCTTTTTTTTTTCTTTTTATATGCCCAATACTCTGTTCCCAGGCCCTACTGTTAAACTACACAGTTCCCTGCCTGCTTCTCCATTTACAATGCAGACAGCCTGTTTTCCAATTATTCCTTAATTGGGGAAGAAAGAAGGCTACAGAAAGTCTAACCCTTCCAACCTAATGCTTATCAGCATAAACAGATTACAAGCGGGGGTCATGGGGACATTCACCAGTGCTTTGTTGGACCCAGTTTGTTAGCTTTACAGGTGGCAAGGTATTTTAGTGTATACTGACCTTATTAAAACAAGTTCCGTGGTGGTCTTCCATACTTGTTATTCCCGGAATGACCCTCTATGCTTTTACAAGATTTTTAGGGGAAGGTGAGGTAGGAACACCTGGAGAGGGGATATGATTATTAGTACTATACCAAGAACAGAGTTAATAATTCAAACATTCAGTGTACATGATTATCAAACAAGTCCACGTGCACCTTTTAGTATTAGCAAACAGGAGCACTCTTTCCTACATATCTGCCTTAAGGGCTCAGTTAATATTCATTATTCCTGTCCCTTATCAATGTTACACTACGTGTTCATTATTTCTGTCCCTTATCAATGCTACACTACCCAGGACAGACCACTAAGTCAATGCAAATGACAATAAATGGATACAATATCAACAGCAGTTTGTGAGTAATTTGTAGCAGCCGGTACCAATAAACATGCCTTAATTCATCAAGGTTTCAGTTTGTAAGTAAATGCAGTAAACAGTTAGTACATTGAGCTGATAAAGAAACAAGAATTAAATGCATAAGTATGTAAACATACCTCAACCAACTGGGACCTGATGCACTGGTTAATTTGAAAATTGCTGGTCAGATAGGTGATTATGTAACCTCTGATTACCTGAGAGAGGGGGGAGGTGAAGAGCTGAACTGGGCTATACCAGTAAAGCAGATGTCTAGATGCAGCATGTGCAGGTATGAGTTACAAGCACACTTTTTTGTTTCTTTTTATATGCCCAGTACTCTGTTCCTAGGCCCTACTGTTAAAAACTACACAGTTCCCTGCCTGCTTCTCCATTTACAATGCGGAGAGCCTATTTTCCAATTTACAAACCTACTTTATATAAAAAAAAAGAGTATACACATTAGATGGGGTATTAACATCCTTAATGTGTAACATAATGTGTATACTATGTGTAACATAGGATATCAAGTATGTACAGAATTTACTTTCCTACCTTATGGCTAACATAGCATGCAGAGTATGTACAGTATTTACATCCCTTTATTATGGTAACATAGTATACACAGAATGTACAGTATTTACAGCCCTACTTTACTGGTAACATAGTATATACAGCATGTCCAGTATTTGCATCTCTACTTTATGGTTAAAATATCACATGCAATATGTACATATTTTTATCCCTACTTTATGGTTAACATTGTATACATAGTATGTACAATACTTAGATTCTTACTTATAGTGACCGTAGTATAGGAACTAAGTACAACTCTTACATTCCTACTTTATGGTTAATGCAGAATATACAGTATGCACAGTATTTACTTTGCAAGTTTATGGGTAACATAGTAGTCACAGTATTACAGTATTTGCATCCCTACTTTAAAGATATCATAGTGTATGTAGTATGTCCTATATGTATATCCCTACTTTCTAGCGAAATTATTATATACAGCATGTAGTATGTTTACCTCCCTATTTTATCTGTATTATAGTGTATACAGTACATACAGCATTTGCATCCCTATTTTATGGCTAACAAAGTATATACAGTATGTACAAGGTTTACTTTCCTACTTTATGGGTAAGGTAAGGCATATAGTATGTACAGTGTTTACATCCCTACTTTAAGGCTAACACAGCAGCATAGCATATACACTATATACAGTGTTTATTTACTTCCCTACTTTATGGATAACATGACATACACAGTATGTACAGTATTTACATCTCTACTTTAATCTTAACATAGTACACACAGGATGTACAGCATTTATGTCCCTATTTCATGGGCAAGATAGTATACACAGTATACATAGGACTTACATCCCTACATTATGGTAACATAGAATATACTTGTATGTGCAATATTTGCATTCCTACTTTATGGCTAACATAGTACAAACAGTATGTACAGTACTTATAACCTTACTTTATGTTTAACACAGTGAATACAATATTACTGTACTTACATCCATATTTTATGGCTCCCAACAGTATGTACAGTATTTATATTCCAACTTTATGGGTAGCATATATACACAGTATGTACAGTGTTTACATCCTTATTTTCATAGTGCATGCTGTATGAGCAAAGCAAAGCAGCATCCTTACTTTATGGCTAACATTGTATCAATAGTGTGTAAAATGTTTACAACTCTATTTCATGGGTAACATAGTCCACACAGAATGTACAGTATTTATATCCCTGAATTATGGTTAACATAGCATACGCAGTATGTATAGTACTTACATCCTTTCTTTATGGGTAACATAGTATATGTAGTATGTATAGTACTTACATCCCTACATTATGGGTAACATAGTATACGCAGTATGTATAGTACTTACATCCTTACTTTATGGGTAACATAGTATATGCATGAAAAAATGAACAAGGAATGGAAACTCAGTATGGCTAAAAACACAAATATTTAATAGCACAAGTACAAGACTTTCAGGTCTATATTATAAAATTGAAGTCTTACAACTTTGAATGTTATAATATCGAACCCAGTAGAGCAAATGCTGGAAATAGCGAAGCTGCAGAACACCGAATACTTTCCTAGGGAAAGTATTCAGTGGACCGTTTCTGCAGCTTTGCTATTTCCTCGACTGTGGAGCAAAAGATACGGACTGGGTTAAGGTAAGTGTGCGAACGAAGGTGAGTGTGCGATTGGGCACAGGTTAGGTGAGTTAGGGTTAGGGCGCAGATCAGGTAAGTGTGTGATTATATGGACATGAGGGTTAGGGTGGGGTAGGTGAGTTAGGGTTAGGGAGCAGGTAAGGTGAGTGTGCGATAGTGACGGACCTTAGGGTTAGGGTTAAGGTAAGTGGACAGCTAGTGGTGTATGTATGGTTTAGTGTAGGGTTTTGTGTGTGTGTGTGGATTATTTATTTTGGTGTGCTTGTGTTGTGTGTATGTTTGTCGGAACAGTGAATTTTTTCCCTGGGAAAAAATTCGCTATTCTGACTGTTCGGTTTTATGGTGTTTTGTTCTACTGGGTTTGATATTATAACATTGAAAGTTGTAAGACTTCGATGTTATAATATAGACCCAAGACTTTCACCTCAAAGGCTTTGTCAGGCAATAAGACAAATAAATTAATTACATCCATTTACATACACACTATCACATGACCGCACTTTGGCATTAAGAGACCTTAATAAAGGTTTTAAAGTAAAAGTACCATTTAATCCAGGTGACATATGAGCTCTAAACCTTAATATCCATTTCATCTCTTCATTTTCGGTCATGAGTTTAATATCACCACCTCTTAGTTGAGTAAATAAAACTTTAAAAATAACAAAGGTAGAACAATGTTCCTCATCAGTGTCCATTATGTGTCTATAAAGTGCATTAGTTGCAACTTTACATCATATGTCGCTCATATGATCTAAAATACCATCTCGTAATCTTCTATTTGTCATCCTCACACAGTAGCATTCAAATTTAGAACATTTGGCATAGTAAATAATATTCATTGTGTTACAATTGCCATAAGCCCGTAGTGCAAAATCAGTCCCACTAATCGAGTGTCTAATTACTTTTGAACAATCCACATATTTATATGATATACAGCTATTACATCTAAAAGTCCCATATTTAGAACCAAGAAAATCAAAACCATATCTAGGTTGCTCTTTATAACATAACCTTCTCTTTAGTGTATCATTACACTTATAGCCAAACAATGGTTTGTCACCAGCAATGTTTCTTAGTTCTGGTATATCTTGTAAAATGGGCTAATGTCGAGAAATTATATTCCTAACCTGAGATGTATTGTTATTATATGTAAGCATGCATCTAGTCACATTGCCTCCTATATAAGTATTCAACCTATCTGTTACTTCAGTTTTGTCAAATGTAGGATGCATCTCAAAAGAACCTCTCTGTCTAACAGCATTCAATATATTTTGTGTACCTTCTCTATCATATCCACGCTCAGCAAAACGTTGCACCAAGTTATCTGTCTGTTCATGTTATCATCAGTATTCAATTTGCCAACTCTACACATCTGATTCTTAACAATGTTAGGAAAAATGAGTGGTGGGTGTATGCTATTACAATGTAAATAACTATTTCTCTTCACCTTCTTTCTATACATCTCTGTCTGTATGGCATTGGATTCATCACACCTTAGTAGAACATCAAGAAAGGAGATCTTATCTAAAGAACACTCATGCTTAAATCATAGGTATGGGGTCGTGTTGTTAATATAATCCAAGAAATTATCTAGGGTTAGAACATCCCCATCCCAAATAACAAAGAGGTCTTCTACAAATCTGGTGTAAAAACAGACATTACTTCTATATGGGTTTTCAGCATTTAATACATACTTATCTTCCCACATATACATAACTATATTTGCATAAGAATTAGCGACGGGCATACCCATCGCTGCTCCTTTAAGTTGATGATAGTGAGCTGTACCAAAAATGAAGGGATTATTCTCCAAAATACAGGATAAAAGTGTACATATTAAATCTATTTCAGAAGGGGTATATCTTGAATGTCGAGTTAAAAATGCCCTGACACTTTGTATACCAACGTCATGTGGAATTAGCGTAAATAGCGAGTCTACGTCTAAGGTCAAGAAATACATCCCTTCATTCAGATGACCATCACTCCATGCATACAATTGTTTAAGGAACATACTAGTATCCTTCAGCACAGTAGAGACATTGTCAAGCACTGGCCTGAGCTGCTTCTCCAAAAATTTGGACAAAGGATCAATAACCCAGCCACGTGCTGACACAATAGGTCTCATGGGTGGATCAAACTGAGACTTATGTAACTTAGGAATGCCATAAATAACTGGTATTATCACATTTTTAACTAATAAATAATTAAATAGTGAATTATCTATTTGACCATTCTCATGCAATTCACACACTTTCTTTCGTACATACAGGGAAGGTTTATTTACTTCATTCCTGCTTATCTTTTTATATTCTGAACTCCTCTGTAGTTCTTCCATTTTATGATGGTAAAAATCACTACTCATAACAACACCTCCTCCTTTATCTGCATTTTTTATAATTAACTCTTTGTTTTTCATCAAAGCACTTAAGGCTTCAAACTCATCTTTGCTTAAATTATAAAATTTAGAAAAACGTGAATTGTATACAGCTTATAAATATCACACAATGCAGCCTTTTCAAAAAATTGTAGAAAAGAGTTATTATAAGGAACAAAAATGCTACTACTCTTGAGTACAACATGATTAGTACTGGAACTTTCTTCATGATAAAGTATTTTTAAATTCAGCCTTCTAATAAAGCATTTAAGTTCTAGTAGCATTTTAGAAATATCTACATGTCCAGAAGGTACAAAAGTCAAACCTTTCAATAAAACAGATAATTTCTCGACACTGGCCCATTTTACAAGATATACCAGAAATAAGAAACATTGTTGGTGACATACCATTGTTTGGCTATAAGTGTAATGATACACTAAAGAGAAGGTTATGTTATAAAGAGCAACTTAGATATGGTTTTGATTTTCTTGGTTCTAAATATGGGACTTTTAGATGTAATTGCTGTATATCATGTAAATATGTGGATTGTTCAAAAGTAATTAGACACCTGGTTAGTGGGACTGATTTTGTACTACGGGCTTATGGCAATTGTAACCCGATGAATATTATTTACTATGCCAAATGTTCTAAATGTGAATGCTACTATGTGGGGATGATAAATAAAAGACTACAAGATCGTATTTTAGACCATATGAGCGACATACGATGTAAAGTTGTAATTAATGCAATTTATAGACACATAATGGACACTGATGAGGAACATCGCTCTTCCTTTGTTATTTTAAAAGTTTTATTTACTCAATTAAGAGGTGGTGATACTAAACTCATGACCGAAAATGAAGAGAAGAAATGGATATTAAGGTTTTAAGAGATTCCAAGATGGTGGTCGTCTAGTGTACACCCTCTGCACAGAGCTCCCTACCTCAGTTATAGCTTCTTTGGAAATTTCCCTCTCTTTTAAGTGTCAATATCTATGGTCTAAAGAAAAGGGTAAACTACTTCATCTTCATCTTTCTGGATCAGTGGTCTAGTTAGCCATATCTGGATCAAAAGCATCTTATTTACTCTACAGTCGGGATAGGTGTCTCAGCCACGTGTATCCAAAGGGCCTGAGATCATCCTCTGTGCACCCAATATCCTAAGTTGAAACAGTCAAGTATGGCAAATGAATTAGACACTATGGAGATACAAACTACAAAAGCAAAATTATCAACAATCTTCTCTCTAGAAAAAGAGGTAGTCTCCAAAAGACAGAAAATCAATAAGCAAACATCGGAGCCCAGTAAAACCAGCACTAAAACCAAAACTGAATCCAACTTTCACCTGGACGAACTCAAACAGGCGCTCCAACCTATTCAACTTGCCATACAAGTTTTTTCTGAACAACTTGCCAAGTTTGGAAACACTATTAACCAAATTGTTGACAGAGTGGACACCCTCAAACAAAAAACACAGTCTAATGAATCTTTAATTCAGTCGCTATCTGAAGAGCTTCGTGCCAAAACTACATCTATAACTGAACTTCAAGTAAAACTGATGGACCTCGAGGCAAGAAGTTAACGCAACAACATATTAATCAGAGGACTCCCAGAGACTTACGAAAATCATGTCCTACTAACCATAACCAAACAGATTTTTGAGCTACTCCTGCGCTCAGAAGGCTGTACTACTGACATAACTGTGGAGAGAGCACACCGTGCCATGCCCAAATGACAAGACCCCACTGCTCCATGCCAAGTCTACACCAGGCTATTAAACTTTCAAGACACCCAAAAAATCTTATTAACTGCCAAAAAACAAAAATCCTTTACTTGGAACAAACACAAGCTAACTTTTTCACAAGATCTACCTCTCTCGATCAAGATAAGCAGACAAAATCTAGCCCCGTTTTGTGCTGAGTTAATTAAGAAGAATATAAAGTTCCAGATGCGATATCCGAGCATACTAATCTTCTTCTACAATGATACAAGATATGCTGTTAACTCTCCGAAAGAGGCAAAGGAGGCATTCTTCAAAGCCTTTAACAGTGCCCCAGTGTTGTAACATACCTTATTATCTAAACTTCACCAATTAAGGCTTTGATGTGGTTTTTTACTCACCGGATAACAGCGGTTTACCTCCGATCACTCTTCTAGAGATCGGTTGGGCATTTCAGGCTTGCTTATTGCTTCCTCTTCCAGTTTTTGGCTTTCTGTTTGCTGCTCAACTTTCAAGTAGCTAGGAACCATCTTGGTGCTGGATTTGGTTGTCCAGGGGGTCTCCTTTGCTTAGCGACTTCCAGCTGCTCTCACACAGAATCCTTCCCCCCTGCTTATAGCGCCATAAGATGTTCGTGCTGGTTTGACAGTTCCCAGCCTTGAGCTCTATAGCCTGGTTCTACCAACTTTAGCATTTGAGGATCCTCCTGAGTGTTGTCAAGTTATCTAGAGAGCTGTCTCCTTATTATCAGGGCTTCATCAGACAGAGTTGACAGAGTGGACACCCTCAAACAAAAAACACAGTCTAATGAATCTTTAATTCAGTCGCTATCTGAAGAGCTTCGCGCCAAAACTACATCTATAACTGAACTTCAAGTAAAACTGATGGACCTCGAGGCAAGAAGTTGACGCAACAACATATTAATCAGAGGACTCCCAGAGACTTACGAAAATCATGTCCTACTAACCATAACCAAACAGATTTTTGAGCTACTCCTGCGCTCGGAAGGCTGTACTACTGACATAACTGTGGAGAGAGCACACCGTGCCATGCCCAAACGACAAGACCCCACTGCTCCATGCCAAGTCTACACCAGGCTATTAAACTTTCAAGACACCCAAAAAATCTTATTAACTGCCAAAAAACAAAAATCCTTTACTTGGAACAAACACAAGCTAACTTTTTCACAAGATCTACCTCTCTCGATCAAGACAAGCAGACAAAATCTAGCCCCGTTTTGCGCTGAGTTAATTAAGAAGAATATAAAGTTCCAGATGTGATATCCGAGCATACTAATCTTCTTCTACAATGATACAAGATATGCTGTTAACTCTCCGAAAGAGGCAAAGGAGGCATTCTTCAAAGCCTTTAACAGTGCCCCAGTGTTGTAACATACCTTATTATCTAAACTTCACCAATTAAGGCTTTGATGTGGTTTTTTACTCACCGGATAACAGCGGTTTACCTCCGATCACTCTTCTAGAGATCGGTTGGGCATTTCAGGCTTGCTTATTGCTTCCTCTTCCAGTTTTTGGCTTTCTGTTTGCTGCTCAACTTTCAAGTAGCTAGGAACCATCTTGGTGCTGGATTTGGTTGTCCAGGGGGTCTCCTTTGCTTAGCGACTTCCAGCTGCTCTCACACAGAATCCTTCCCCCCTGCTTATAGCCCCATAAGATGTTCGTGCTGGTTTGACAGTTCCCAGCCTTGAGTTCTATAGCCTGGTTCTACCAACTTTAGCATTTGAGGAGCCTCCTGAGTGTTGTCAAGTTATCTAGAGGGCTGTCTCCTTATTATCAGGGCTTCATCCGCCCATCAGGTAGGAACTCGAGTTATGGACTGGTTATAAGCGCCTTCGTCAAGTAGCACCATTTCTTTGCAGAGTGCTTATATTTATTAAGCACCAGCCATAATCCAACAAGCATTTAACATTTTAAATAAATATCCCAAGTTGACTGTGAGTTGCTTTATCTGTTGTGTATACTGTACGGCAACCTCTTCATTTCGGCAAATTCCCTGATGACTATTAGTGGTTTTTAACCTAATCCAATCATTCTGGCATCTTGCCCTAACTGTTGAGACTGGAATACCAGTAGCTTGTATACCTGATTTATTAATTAGCTCACACTGTAGTCTTTCTGTTTTGGTTAGAGGAAACTTTAAGTCAGGATGCGCCTCGGAGATCAGTGCTGATCAAGTACTCTTCAAGCCATTCATCTGTTTCTGCTTACAACAGCTTGTAGTTTGATTTATAAGCCTTCCCTGCACGAGTTCTAAAGATTAGTTTGCATAAGTTGTATTTTGGAGAATGATCTGTACACAATTAATGTACTTTGGCTTAAGATTAATCTCATTCTGTCAGTTACATACCGATCTGCTGACCTTTGTGTTAATTAGGTCACTTTTATCATTATTTTGGATATAAAGGGTAACAACTTGCTAGTTTTTATCCAGACTTTTGCTAGCTGCCTTGCAGTTTCTAAGCAGTTACTATGCAACACTTATATAGACACAAATGCTTATAGGTAACCTTAGGGGAGCACTTCCATTTTTTTTTTGAATGATGTTGTTGCTTTTACTTTCAGCAGGATATCATACGTCTAAGCAGACTTTGTGTTTTTATTCTGAATTAGCACCATTAGGTTCAGTAGAGTTACTTCCTCACTGAACTTTTTCTAGTGCAAACATTATACAGTCTTGCTATAGCGATATTAGGTCATGTTATTGATAGACCTAACAAATGTTTTATGCTGACTGTTATGGTTTATACCCATTACTATACTGATTTCATAGTAATCTCTAGTTTTAAAGTTAGGACATCTACCTGTCAGTGAGTCACCCTACAACATACCACTTTTATTATTACTTACGTTTATAATATACAACTATGCTGGGTGGCCACGGTGGTGCAGTGGTTAGCATTGCTGCCTCACAGCAAGAGGTTCTCCGGTTCGATCCTCGGCTGGGGTGCCTTCTGTGCGGAGTCTGCATGTCCTCCCTGTGGTCGCGTGGGTTTCCTCCGGGTGCTCCGGTTTCCTCCCACATCCCAAAGACATGCTGCAGGTGGATTGGACACTCTAAATTGGCCCCAGGTGTGCGTGTGAGTGTGCCTTCTGTGGAAGGTTGGGCGCCGGGCTGGCAACTCGACACTGTAAACTCCACTGCCATTCAATGTGCAGACAAGTTGATCCGCTGTGGTGACCCCTAACCGGGAAAAAGCCGAAAGAAGAAGAAGAAGATAATATACAACCATGCTAATAGAGCTTATTGCTCTCTTTCTGCCTTCTTGTCTGTCTCTTCTTTCTCTCTCTCTCTTTTTTCTCTTTTCTTCCCTTCGTATTTATTATAGTTACATTACTATATTAATCATACCTAGTGTTGTTTATGTGCTGTTATACTCACAAATGAATAATAATGGGTCTCGACTCATACTTTTTTTTTCTTGTCCTAAAATTTAGCCACTGTCCATTCTCATTCTACATTCTATTTCCCTAGTTGAAATAATTCTGGAATTATATATATTGGCTCTCTCGATATACCATCTAAAGAGCTTTAGTCTACGTTATAGACTTCCTGTTCCCTTCATAATAAACATAAGTCTACCAGTTTTATTCTTACTTTTCCTATCCTCCTGCTTTTAGAGGTGGCTCTTAGTTGCATTGTAATAGGGTTGTTAATGATCAGTTTTTGGATGATTATTTTTATGTACATATGTATAGTATCATTGTTTGTATCATTTGTTTCTCTCAGGTTATTAACTGTGATATTTCCTTATATTGTGCTACTATTGCTAGTTAAAAAGCTATCTTACTCTTACCATTGTTATCGTACTTCTTCACTTAAGGGGTTTGGGTGTTTAGGCAGCGGGTTGTATCTGAAGGAGTACTGTGCTACCTTTGCTGTTGTTAGTATATATTCAGAGGTTGGAAGATTGAAGTGGATCTCCATCACCTTTGTATACCCAATCTTACATGTCACCTCCTCCCCTCATGTGGTTTTGGTACCATATCCGAGAAAAATGATTAATCAAGTCTCAAGCCTATTGATCTTTATCAGTCAGTGAACATGGCTTGGTCCATTGATTCGTGGAACATAAGAGGCCTACAAAATAAAGCTAAAAAGTGTCTTCTACTACATCTGTTGTTTAAATCACAGGCTAATATTTGTTTTTTACAGGAAACGATGTGCTTAAGGAAGATTGGATGAAATAAACTAAAAGAAAATGGATAAGATCTATCATAGCTATGGGTGATAGCTCCAACTCAAAGGGAGTGGCCATTATAATTAAAAAAGATTTTCAGGGGGTAATCACTGATGTAAACTCGGACAAAAATGGTAGATGGTGCTATTTCACATCTAATTTCCCTAACTCTATCAAACCAATCCTTCTTCTTAATGTTTATGGTCCATGTTCACAACAACAAATCTTTATAATGGAGATCTATAACATTCTTTGCACATTCCATGATCACCAATTTATTCTAGGTGGTGATTGGAACGCTGTCATAGATCCTAGCATAGATCGCACAAGTAATTCTCCCTCGTATAATTTCCAAGCCTCTTTAGCTTTAGGGGAATTGATATCTGACTTCAACCTTATGGATCCTATTTCATTCATTGAGATCTCAACTAAAGATGAAATATACACATACTATTCGAAATACTACAACACTTGGTCGCGGTTAGATTTCTTCTTAATTTCTGAATCCCTGTCTAATTTTAAGTTAAACTTCTTTGCAGAACCTAGGTTTTTATCTGATCATGCAAGAATTTCCCTCAAGATCTTATACACTTCAAAGATGCCTTTGACTCTCTTTTACAGCAACTGGACTCTAAATAACAACCTGCTGCGTAACAATGACATAATTCAAGAAACTAATGAGATCTTAACAGATTTCAGCTCCAATCTTGAGCTCTCACAAATTCCCCTAGACATCCAATGGGCAGCCTGTAAAGCCAAATTGAGAGGTTTATTGATCAACAATGCCTCTTTCTATAAAAAGCTTTACAAAAAGAAGGAAGCTAATCTGATCTCAAAACTTTCCACCCTAGAAAAGAAACAAAGATTAAGCCCAGACCCTGGCTTAGATAAATTGATCAATGGTACTCAAAAAGACTTACTAGAACTTCATCAACAAAACTATTCCCTGCAAGAACAAAAACTTATTGCAACGTATTCTGAGTGGGTGCAAATTCCATATAAGACTCTAGCAAGAATAATAAAAAACAATCAATGTACTCCCAGAATCTCTATCTTACAGTACTAGAACAAAATTTATAAATCTGACTCAGAAATAATTCAGCTGTTTCATTCCCTTTACTCAGATGTTTATGGCAGGAAGGAAGATATCACTCCTAACTTGCATATGGTGAACTTTCTGAATACCATCAACTTCCCCTCCCTGAATGAAAATCAAAGATCCCTGCTTTCTGCTCCGCTTGAGCTTCAAGAAATCCAAGATGTTATTACCAACCTCAAACTAGGCAAATCCCCAGGCCCTGATGGGTTCACTTCTAATTTCTTTAGAGCCTTTAATCTAAGAATCTCCCATATTCTGTTAAAGGTATTTAACTTCATTATAAAGAATGGAATTTCTGACTTGCATTGGAATACCTCGAAAACTATTCTGATTTTGAAAAACAAGCAAGACAAAGCCGATCCCCACAACTACAGACCCATCTCTTTAATAAATGTTGACATAAAAATCTTATTGACTATTCTGGCCAACAGACTTAAAATAATTATGCCCTTTTTAATTTCCCCTGACCAGGCAGGCTTTATGAGTCATAGACACACTTGGGATAACACCCTAACCCTCGACTCCCTAATGCAATTTACAAAAAAAAGATAAAAACCCGATTTATGCTTTAATTCTAGATGCTTCCAAAGCCTTCGACAGAGTTAATTGGGACTTTCTGTTCCTAACCATATCTCACTTTAGTATACCCAGTGCTTTCTCTGATATGATTAAAGTACTATATAAAAACTCCTCCACTTATCTATACGTAAATAAAAGTATATCTAAGCCAATTAGGATTACGAACGGAACAAGGCAAGGCTGCCCATTATCCCCCTTTCTTTTCAACATTTTCATTGAACCATTTTTCCTTTATATTGCTCAGAACTCTTACCACTCGATCCCCAAAGTTCTAAATATTAACATAATGTTTTATGCTTTTGCAGATGACCTTAACTTTTAGATTTTCAATATCCCAACACTGACCTGTGTAAAATCATAAACACTATTAATAAATTCTCGAAGGCTTCAGGGTATCAGATCAACCATAAGAAATCCCACATTTTCTCAATTAATCCTGTAAGCCATAAAGTTAACTACTTTCCGGATTCTCCCTTTCAGACAACTTTCAACATTAGTTATCTTGGCATACACTTCGAACACAACCAAGCTTCTATGTTCCAAAATAACTTACTCAGAATATGCTCTAAAATATTACAGGACCTCCGCAGATGGGAACTCATGAATCTGTCTCTTCTATCCAAAGCTGCGAAAGTGAAAATGATAGTGAAGACTCCTTTACCAATTTAGCGCCTCAAATCATATTGTATCTAATACTCTACTCTCTAGGATGAATAAAGAATTAACCAAATTTATTTGGTTTCCTAAATCAGTTAGGATATCGTACTCTAAATTAGCATACCCAAAGATAAAGGGCGGTCTAGGTTTACCAAATTTTCAACTTTATAATACGATTATTTGTGCAAATAGAATTTTGTCTATTTCTAAACTCAGTCAGGGAGATTATAATTCTTCCCCTACCTGGATAAAAATATGGTACCAACACGTTGTCACCAATAAAATGAACCCCAAAGCTCTTCCCTTTCTTTCTCCAACTGTTATTAACAACTCCAATTTATCCAGCAGCCTAAAACATAAACTCAGGTTATTCCAAAATCTGATAAAAACCATCAACCTTGATAAAGCCCTTCCTTTACTTCAACCTCTTCCTTTAAATCCTAACATTAAGATCAATAATTTGATGATTAATCTTTCTGACTTTCCTCTCATTAAGGATATTATGGTATGGGACATTTTCAAATATAAAGACAAAACACTCTCTGATCTACGACTAATTCTTAAAGTCAATAACAAATATACAGTTATTCTCCAGCAATTAAGAGAATTAATGTCATCAAAATTTACTAATCTCCTGGCCAATTGTCAGGATATCACCAGACTCTGTGAGATTATAACTGCTGTTTCGAGTTCAGAGAAAATGCTCTCCAGATCTTACAACCTTTTGAACTCTATAATACATAACTCGGACTGCTTTTTCTCTAGCTATTGGGACAATCTAGGAATCCCTATTATGGAGGAACAAAAATTATCTGCTATAAAAACTACCTTAGAATTATCCCCATTTAAAAAACTCATTTACACACAATTAATGATCAATAATAACTCGTATTATACACCTTCTGTGCTCAATAGGTTTGACCCCAAAACTCCCCCCTCTTGTATGTGTTGTTCCTTCCCAAAAGCAGACCTTCTTCACATAGTTTGGTTCTGCAAACATACCCACAAACTTTGGTGTTCCTTAAGAGTACGCCTCGAGAAAATGGGTTACCACAAATCCACCCTTTCCTGGGAAACAGCAATCCTTCACAACCCCAACATAAAGTTTTCTAAGTTAAAACTTCATGTACAAATCATTTTTTGCTCCCTTATCAAATTATATATCACTAAAAATTGGATGGACTGCACCAAACTTTTCTGGAATAATTTTAAGGAGATGGCTTTGAAATATATTTTGGCGCAAAAGCTTATCACAAAAGGACCTAGGAAAAAAGCCTACTTTGAAAAAGTCTGGAAATGTTTATTCAACCTAATTCTATGTGATTAATCTAGCTCACAGCTCCTGTCTCGGAATATGGTATAGATCCCACTTTAAGTTTTACTCGGAGATCCACTGATATCCCTTATAACTCCGACTTTCCTCTTTTAACGCATTCCTCTGTATGGTAGCACCTTAGTTTGTAAATATTGTATATAAATTAGTGTGTTTATAGGTTTAGGTTGTATTATGTTTATTTGCATATTCGTGTTTACATACAATGTTCAGCTATTCATTCATGGATTCTCTTTTTTTTCTTTTCTTTTTCTGTTTGGTTCTGATATCGGTTAAATAAATAAAAATATATTTGAAAAAAAATGGATATTAAGGTTTAAAGCTCATATGCCATCTGGATTAAATGGTACTTTTACTTAAAAACTGTTGTTAAGGTCTCTTAATGCCAAAGTTTGATCATGTGATAGTGTGTATTTAAATGGATATAATTCATTTAATTGTCTTATTGCCTGATGAAGCCTTTGAGGTGAAAGTCTTGTACTTGCTCCATTAAATATTTGTGTTTTTAGCCATACTGAGTTTCCAAGCCTTCATTTTTTCAAGCATTCTATCTTTGTGGGGCTGGAGTCATGACCTGTCACCTTTTTTGGATCTAACATATTATATGCAGTTTGACAGTATTCATGTTCCTACGTTATTGTTAACATGGTATACATATTGTGTACAGTACTGCATGGTAATAATGGGGAACACTAAACTGCAGTAGAATGTATGTGTACTACTTACAATGTTACATTAGTACACTTTGACAGCTGCTCACTGTTGCTGTAACAAGCTAAACATTATCACAAACAGTATTTTATAAAAGTCATGTGAAAAAATAACAGAAAACAATTTTTAAAAAATTAGTAGCGATGCTAAGCAATCCTTCACTTGCAATGCTAATATGAACATTTCTATGGCTGTGCATTTCTACAGAATGAACTTGATTTTGTATTGTCCTTTATAAAATGTTTGAGTTTCTGGTAAACCACTGAAAATTACAGTTAGTTAGTGTCACACATTAAAACTTCCTAGCTCAGAAAATGTGTGTTGATTGCAAAGCTGTTGGTCTATTGATTTTTAATGTCTGATTTTGCCTCCTATTTTGCCCTGTCCCTCCTGAAATATTTGGTTTTCTGGGAAATAACCAGGCTGTGCAGTCATTCTGTAATGACAGACATTGGAGTTTAATACTTCTTAATGTTCATAAAATGCATGTTGATGTTCTATTAACTTTTTTAAGTGGATTAAAAAAAGCTTCCGAAGTGTTATATTGGTGTTGATAGTGACATAGGCAATACTGGCATCTTCATTCTTGAACATGACATATGCATGGTCCAGTGTTCTCCATTATTGCCACTGTATAGCCTACGTTAATGTTAAGTACGTGCAATACTTACATCCCAGCTTTATGGTGAACATAGTATACACAGTATGCACAGTTTATGTATCCCTACTTTATGGTTAACACAGTATATAGAGCATGTACAGTATTTTCATTACAATTTTATGGGCAACATTGTATATACAGTATGAATAGCATTTACATCCCTACTTTAAGGTTATCATTCTATTTGTAGTATGTACAGCATATACTATGTTAACCATGAATTATATGCAGTATGTACTGTATGTACATTACCACTTTATGATTAACACAGTTTATATTGTCTGTACAGCATTTATATCCCTGCTTTGTAGGTAACATAATATATACATGATGTACAGTATTTACATCCCTATTTTATATTTAATATATTATATACAGTATATAGAATGTTTACATTTCTACTTTAAGTGTAACATAGTGTATACAGTATGTATGTACATTCCTTACTTTCCTACATAATGGGTAACATAGTATATACAGTATGTACACTGTTTACATCCCTACTTTATGGGTAACATATACATTGCATACAGTATTTACATCTCTACTTTTTGGCTAACATAGTATATACATTATATACAGTTTTTACACCTATACTTTATGGCTAACATAATATACATAGTACGTGCAGTACTTGCATTCTACTTTATGGATAACACGGTATTGACAGTATGTACAAGCTTTATATCTCTACCTTATGGGTAACATAATATATACAGTATGCACAGTATTAACATTTCTACTTTATGGTTAACATACACTTTACTTGCATCCCTACACTATGGGTAACATAGTATAAATGGTATGTGCAGTCTGTACACTCTTGACATCACTTCTTTATGGTTAACATAGTATACACATTCTGTATAGCATTTACATCCTTACTTCATGGTTAACACAGAATACATTGTATGCACATATTTTTATCCCTATTATAGCCAAAAACACAGCATCCATGGGACCAGACAACATCCCAGGCTGCATACTGCATGAACTACAGAATGAACTGGCACCCCACCTAAGTACCATGTTCAGTCATAGCCTCATCTCAGGCTATGTGCCTACTGAATGGCACACAGTGACGGTTATCCCACTTCACAAAGACGGTGCCACCACGGACCCTGGAAACTATAACCCCATTAGCCTGACGAGCCTGGTTTGCAAGGCCATGGAATTTATCATCTTGCAGTTTATAAACAAAGACATAGGCAACCTCCAAACCCTGGACCTCACTCAGTTTGGGCTTGCAAAAGGTAGATCATGTCTATTAAACCTGATTGACTTCTTTGAAGCAGTCACTAGAGCTGTAGATGAGGGAAAGGTAGTGCATGCAGCCTATCTTGACCTTGCCAAGGCTTTCGATACCATCCCCCACTCTGGAATTATAGATAAACTCACTAAACTGGGCATAAATCCCTATGTCACAAGATGGGTGGCCAACTGGCTCACTGACAGAACCCACGCAGTAAAAGTGGCCAACTCCATGTCAGATTTCAGACCAGTGATGAGTGGAGTACCACAGGGTTCGGTCCTGGGGCCTCTCCTGTTCGCCATCTACTTCTCTGAAGTGCAGGCCAACACAGAAGGCCTTTGGCTAACAAAGTTCGCAGATGACTGCAAACTGGAAGCCATAATATAATCACCTAATAATGTAGACATTCTACAAAAGGGCCTCACAGAGACAGATACTTGGTGTCAAAGTCATGGCCTCAAACTCAATGCCAAGAAGTGCATTGTCATCCCCTTTGGGAAAAACTCGGTACCCATGAACTACCACATAGGCGGTAGCTCACTAAACACTGAAAGTGTGATAAGAGACCTCGGGACACAGGTGGACAGTAGTCTCTCCTTTGATAACCACATCACCACAGTAGTCCGGAAATACTTCTACATGGCACACCTCAACACAAAAGGGTTCTCCTCTAGAAAAAAGAAAGTCATTGTTCCCCTCTACTCATCCCTTATCAGACCCATTATAGAGTGCAATGCCCTGTTTGGCATGTATCTTACAAGACACCTACAACAATTAGAAAGGCCACAGAAATACCTCACTAAGAGGATTACCAGCCTTAAACAGATGCAATACGCAGAACGTCTCAAAAAATTCCAGCTCTACTCCGTCGCATATTGCGTAGTCAGAGGCGATCTCTGTATAACATACAAAGCTATGTCATACCCAGAGCTTTTGGTCATGCTACACTTAAAGAAATCCCAATCTCTCTGAACCACATGCTCCAGGGACCTAAACATTGTCACCACAATAAACAGAACATGCTGGAGGGACAGATTCCTGTCCCAGAAACATCCCAAACTCTGGAATAAACTACCCATTCATGTCAATCAAAGCTCCTCATTGTCCCTCTTTAAGAAAAATCTTGATGACTGGATGGGAAATAGAAAATTCACCCCAGGGATCACTTCTGTGGCACTGCTTGACAGGGGCACAGGAAAATAATTTTCTTGAGTGGCAAAAGCCAGGGAACCTTTATCTATATGCATTCCAAAATCCTTGACCACTGGGTCTACTCATAGGGGGTCTATTATCAATGTGGCAGTTTCCAAGAGTAGCCAATCTTCTCAAGGAATACTATTATACACTTCTTAGCACTGATTTTTAGACCATGGCTCTGGCATCAGTTATTAGTCTGTCAGGCCTTCTTGGAGGTTATTTGAGTCATTAGGGGATTCTATGACTGTGCATAGTGTGCATTTTTTCAAACTTGGTCAAATGCAGGCCTTGGCATTGGCCTTAACGTCAGAGAAGTAAATGCCAAAATAGGAGTGGTCTCAGCACTGAACTTTGAGGGACTCTGCCAGTGGCTGGCATCTTTGATTTTTAGGTAAATACTATGATAACTATCCTTGTGGGTCATTTTAAGCCTAGTTAAATTAATCTGGTGAGGATCAAACCATGTACTGTGGTGTGTGAGGTAAACAACTTGGTAGACTCCCCTACCCTAACTTCTTGGCTCCTATCTGTGAGCCAGTTGGCTATCAAGGGGAGACACAGAGGTTTATACTTACTTTCATGAGTTTGTCTACAATCCCTAAGTAGTGTATTGTGTCAAATGGATTGCCAGGTCATGGTATGCATCATCTTGCCTTCATCCATTGCCTTGGTGAACTTTTCAAAGAAGTCCAACAGGTTGAGTAGGCATGACCTGCCCTCAACAAAACCAAACTATGTTGGGTCAAGTGTCTCAATGTTTCCTCTGTCATTTCTTTATCATTGCCATGATAATTATTTCCAGGGCTTTGCATATGAGAATAGTAAGAATTATTGTTTTCTAGAGAATGGGCTTATTGTAAATCAGTACCCTGACTGGAGAACGAGTGTTCTCCAGCAGGCACACCTCTCAACCTCCTAGAGAAAGAAATCTGGACAAAGCCATCAATAAAAGTAGGACAAAGGCCCAAAAATAGGAATATTTTTTAAATATTGCTCTTACAAACTTAGAAAGTTCATAGAATAATAGGTTTTGCATTAGCATGGATTTTCTGAAGGGTATGAATTCTGAAACTCAAATATTTGTCATTATCTTCTAACTTCAGTCTTTAATGATTTGCCACAAATTTTCCAAACAAACACAATTTTATGAACAATGGACCAAAAATATGAGGCAAAAGTCTGCAAATTCTGTGAAAATCTGTACAGTTGAGAGGTATGCCAGCAGGATTTTAATGTACAAGTAACGCCCATAGAAAAACAAGTTCACCACTTCACGACAGCATATCAAGCTGCTGTGGAGCTCGGACTCAGAAAACGAAACAGCCACCATTATTTTACACTTGCTAAGCAGGGTTTCTGCTGTTCAGCAAGCGTAAAATGTCAAAAAAAAAGACAAAAAAAAAAAAAAAAGTATGTTTGTGTGTATGTGTGTATAGGCATGCATGTCAGTGAAAGTGTGAGTGAGCGAGCCATTATTTTACACTGGCTAAGCAGTGTTTTTGCTGTTTAGCAAGTGTAAAATAAAAAAAATGAAAAAAATAAATAAAATAAAGCATCTATGAGGGACTGTATAGATGTATGAGAGTAATAGAGACAGAGTGCTCGATCGAGTCTGTGTGTGTTTCTGTCTGCATGTGTGAGTGAATGCATGCATGAAAGCAGAGAGACTCTGTGTGTGTGTGTGTGTGTGTGTGTGTGTGTGTGTGTGTGTGTGTGTGTGTGTGTGTGTGTGTGTGTGTGTGTTTGTGGGTGTGTGTATGTGCGAGAGAGACAGGGATCGAGAGATTGAGATAGAAAGCGAGAGTGATATGTGAATGAATGCATGTATGTAAGCAGTGGAGACGGTGTGAGTGCGTGAGAGAGAGAGAGAGATCGAGTGAGACTGAATGTGTGTATGAAATGGGAAGCACTAGGTAACCTATCTACCACAAGAGGAGTGGTTTCTGGCCAAAAATTATAGTTTATTGGCTGTTTGGGAAGCTTTTCCATCTCTTTCAACCTTCTGATTTAAAAGTCTGGGTTTGTGCTTGTTTCCTGCCTTTCCTGTTACTAGTCTAGTCCAGGTACAGATTTGCTGTATCCAGGACTCTTTGTAAGCTTCGGAGCCCCCCAAGCCTTTCCGTGTTGGAGGGAAGCCTTCTAGCTTATCAGTGGGAGTGGTAAGCATCAAGTAGCCTTTCTACCACAAGAGGAGTGGTCCCTGGCCCAGAAATTGTAGCTATTGGCTGTTTGAGCAGTTTTTTTCCATTTCTTTCAACTTTCTGGATTGAAAGCCGCACTTGTTCCTGTTTCCCGCCTTTCCTATAACTAGCCTAGTCCGGTTACAGAGTTGCTGTATCCAGGATTGTTAGTAAGCTTCTGAGCCCACCAAGCCTTTCTGTGTTGGAGGGAAGCCTTCTAGCTTATCAGTGGGAGTGGTAAGCACTAGGTAGCCTATCCTCAACTGAAAGAATGAGTTTTGGCCCAGAAATTGTAGTTTATTTGACCGTTTGGGCAGTTTTCCATCTCTTTCAACTTGCTGGCTTAAAAGCCTGCGTTTGTACTCGTTCCCTGCCTTTCCTGTAACTAGTCTAGTCCAGGTACAGATTTGCTGTATCCAGGACTCTTTGTAAGCTTCTGAGCCCCCCAAGCCTTTCTGTGTTGGAGGGAAGCCTTCTAGCTTATCAGTGGGAGTGGTAAGCATTAGGTAGCCTATCTACCACAAGAGGAGTAGTTCCTGGCCCAGAAACTGTAGCTATTGGCCGTTGGACAGTTTCTTTCCATCTCTTTCATCATTCTGGTTTAAAAGCCGCACTTGCACTTGTTTCCCACCATTCCTGTAACTAGCCTAGTCCATATACAGAGTTGCTGTATCCAGGACTGTTGGTAAGCTTCTCAGCCCCGCAAGCCTTTCTGTGTTGGAAGAAAGCCTTCTAGCTTATCAGTGGGAGTGGTAAGCACTAGGTAGCCTGTCTACCATGAGAGGAGAGGTTCTTGCCCCAGAAATTGTAGTTTATTGACCATTTGGACAGTTTGTCCATCTCTTTCAACTTTCTGGTTTAGAAAGACCACATCTGTGCTTGTTTCCCATCTTTCCTGTAACTAACCTACTGGGTAGCACCAGAAAGCCTTAAACTGATACAAGCCTTCTAACTTAGAAGAGAGACTTTGGAGTGATTAAATATCAGCTTTCTGTACTTTCTTGCTGTTTTTTAACTGTTTTCTACCTAAAACGCAGATTTTCCAACATTTATTGTGATTTAAAAGCTTGTTTTTTTTCACATGTTGTACTTAATTGACTGGTTGCACTTTTAAAAAGTTTTTTGTTTAAATAATTTGTTTAACTGTTGTAGGCTACACACTAAAGTGTGATAGCCTTTTCTGATCGTTTGTAGTTATTTAAAGCTGTTTTAAGTGTATTTTTTACTGTTTTTGCCTTATCGTTTCAAAAAAAAACAAAAAAATTCCTTGTTTCCTGCCTTCCTAAGCTAGTATAGTCCAGTTTTCAGGCTAGTGCCGTATTCAGGGATGTGATACTAGTTTCTGAGTTGCCCATACCTTACTTAGATAAAATGAAGTTTCTCTGTTCACTTGTGAGAGAGGGGAGCTTTAAGCAACCTATCTGTCCCTAGAGGAGTGGTTCCAGCCCAGACGTTAGTAGTTTATTGGCCATTTTGGGCTAATTTCTATATCTTTCATTTCCCTACTATAAAAACCGTGTTTGCACAGTTTTGCACACCGGGCAGTGGCAGGTAGCTACAGTTAAATTATTCCTGGCTCCACTAAGTCTCTTCTTCAGTTTTTCCCTTGAAACTAGTCTAACTCTGAACCTAACCACTCAAAAAGCATGTTACAGCCCAGCACTTGCTCAGACCTAATAGCAAGCACTAATATACCCTGACACTGATTGCCCAGCAGGACAAGGCTCTTTATTTACCCTTCACCAACCAAATGACTAAGCAGCTCACCCTACTATTCAAGTATGGCCAAAGGGCAACTTCAGGTGCACTCTCCAGTCCAGCTGGTGAATCTGGGTATCCTGAGGCAATGTTACAACTGCCTCATGTACACAGACAACCCACTCCTTCTATCACAAAACACTAACATATGTGAGAGATGCAATTATACAGCCAAACTGGAAGCTAAGCTGTCTCCACCCAAGACTGGAACAGACAGTCAAGAGGAGAAGGTTAACATTTGCACCACACCTCCAGCCACACACAGATGTACTAAAACAGCACTGGCAAAAAATATACATAAATACACAAAATCATACTCGGAGGCTCTAAATAAAAACCTGCAAAAGCATCAGAGACCTCCAAAGCAGACACCCAAACAACCTGCACTTCCTGTCACAAACCAGACAACACATAAAACACAAAATCAGTGTGCCACACAATCACAGCCCTTAAGGCGAAATAACATACCTAACACACTAGTAATATGTGACTCTATAGTCAGGCACACTGACATCCCACTCACTATGCTGGACAAGCAGAAGGTTACGGTTAGGTGCCTGTCCGAAGCCAGAATCCGCCACATAACACAAGCACTCAGGTCACTCCAGAACAAGTACAAATATGACTCTGTCATTGTTCATGTTGGTGTGAATGACCTGAGACGTACTTCCCTGGACTGCATGAAAACAGACATGGAAGATCTCTCTGATCATGCAGCCCAGGCTGGTATGACCCTGAACCTGAGTAGCATCATGCCCTTACCAAGAATGATACCTCAGTATAAAGAAAAAATTATCAATTTCAACAATTTGCTAAGCATCTGGTGTCATTCAAAGGGGATCCAGTGTCTTTCAGCCTGGAACAACATGCTCGACAAGCCACACTGCTTCGCAAGAGATGGCTTGCACCTGTCATCCTTAGGCTTTCAAATACTGGCCAAGGCTCTTGCTGCCCCCATAGTGCCTTTTTTAGGCAAGGCTCAAAAGTAAAACCCACCTCTGTAAACAGCACAATAAACAAAAAACTGAGGGTTATACTACTCAATGCCAGGAGTTTAAATCTCAAAATGGACACGTTTGAAGCACTCCTCAGTATGGAGAACGTCAACATCTATGCAGTAACTGAAACCTGGTTCAAGGCTCCAGAGAGCACCCCAGCACTACCAAGTTACAACTCATACCACACGTTTCAGCCACAGAACATGGACCAAAACACAAAAGGACGGGGTGTATCCATATTCATCAAGGATAACTATACCTCCAGGTTAGTGGTGCAGCATGATACCTCTGAGATCATCCATGTGCAACTAACATTGGGCAAATCTGCAATGCAAATTGTGGCCTGCTGCAGATCACCCTCCATGACCCATGACCACCACTCCATCTTTCTGGAGACACTGGAAAATATGACGGTCCTACCGAACACCCTGATATTGAGCGATATCAATTACCCTACTATTCACTGGGAAAACTACTTGAGTACAAATTCCCAGGCCCAGTGATTCCTGGAATTCATCAACTCAAATGCCCTGGATCAGCTGGTAAACTCCTCTACCAGAGGTGAAAACATATTGGACCTGGTCATCACCAACATGGGCGACAGGTGTTCCACACCGGAGGTCAACCCGTCACTGGTTAGATCAGACAATAAACTAATCACTTTGGATGTCCACACCACATCACAACCCCCAACTAAGGAAACCATAGTAAAAAAAACTTTTCTAAAGACAACTTCACCTTACTTAAGACAGAGGTGATAGGTTTCACAGCCCCCACACTAATGGATAACGCTGCCCAAGATGCAGAAACTTTTACAAATGCACTCTATGAGCACCTACAAAGATGCATGGATCATGACATCCCTAGCAAAACCAAGACTCACTCCTCTAAGAGAAGGAAACCAGTTTGGTGGACCCCTGCAATAAACAGGCTATACAATAGAAGGAGGAAACTAGTTCAGAAAAAAGCAAATCCCAAGAAGAAAAGACATCCCTGATCAGTATCAGTAAGAAACTAAGGTCCCTCATAAAATCATCCAAGGCTAACTTTGAAAGAAAAATAGCCAAGGATTCAAAAGATAACCACAAAACCTTCTTTAGCTATATTAAGAATCTAAGTGGCAAATTGCAGATATCCACTAAACTAGTGCAAAATAGCACAAAATATACTGAACCTATTGATATTGCCAACATCCTGGCAGATAGATTCAGTGCAAACTTCACCTCCCTCTCACCTCCAAAAGGGCCCACAACAATAACGTAAAAGTGTAGTGTCCCAAAAATCACAGATGCACAGGTGAAAAAAGCCCTTTCAAAAGCCAAAAACACAGCGTCAATGGGACCAGATGGTGTCCCAGGCTGTGTCTTGCATGAACTACAGAATGAACTAACCCCCCACCTAAACACTGTTCAACCTCAGCCTCTCCACAGGCTACATGCCCATAGAATGGCACACAGCAACGGTTATTCCTCTCCACAAAGGAGGGGCCACAACTGACCCTGGTAACTATTGCTCTATAAGTCCGACTAGCCTGGTCTGCAAGACTATGGAGCGCATCATCATGGAACTCATTAACAAAGACAATGGGAACCTCCAAACACTTGATCTGACCCAGTTCAGCTTTGTTAAGGGCAGATCATGCCTACTAAACCTGGTTGACTTCTTTGAGACAGTCACCAAGGCCATAGATGAGGGAAAGGTGGCTCACACAGCCTACCTTGACCTCGCCAAGGCTTTTGACACCATTCCCCACTTGGGTATTACAGAAAAACTCACCAGCCTGAACATAAACCCCTACGTCATGAGATGGGGTGCCAAATGACTTACAGACAGAACTCACATGGTAAGAATAGCAGGCAACAGGTCTGAATCTAAACCAGTCACAAGTGGTGTCCCACAAGGCTCGGTCCTGGGACCCCTATTGTTTGGCATATACTTCTCAGAAGTACAGGCAAACACAGGAAGACTATGGCTAACCAAGTTCGCCAATGACTGCAAGCTGGGAGCCATAATTGACTCTCCAGCTAACACGGACATCCTCCAAAAGGGCCTTACTGAGATGGACACCTGGTGTCAAAGTCATGGCCTCAAGCTAAATGCCAAAAAATGCATAGTCATCCCATTTGGGAAAAACAAAACACCCAGGAATTACCACATAGGTGGCAGCCCCCTTAACACAGAAGAGGTAATAAGAGATCTGGGGACCCAGGTAGATAGTAATCTCCCCTTTGACAATCATATTGCCAAAGTAGTTAGGAAATCCTTCTATGTGGCCCATCTAATTACTAAAGGGTTCACATCTAGAAATAAAGAGGTTATAGTGCCCCTCTACTCATCACTCATTAGACCCATCATAGAGTACAATGCCCCATTTGGGATGTACCTCACAAGACACTTCCAACAGCTGGAAAGACCACAAAAGTACCTCACCAAGAGGATAACTGGCCTCAAACATATGTCCTATGCAGCCCAACTGAAAAAACTCCGGCTGTACTCAGCGGCATATCGCTTAATCAGAGGTGATCTCTGCCTGACTTACAAAGCCATGTCCAACTCAGAATTGATGGAAATGCTCCACCTAAAGAAATCCAGGTCCCTGCGAGCCATGCGCTCTAGTGAGCTAAACCTCACCACAACAATAAATAGAACATGCTGGAGGGATATATTCCTGTCACAGAGACTCCCCATGCTTTGGAACAAAATTCCAAATTACATCAGGCAGAGCCCCTTGCTAACACTCTTCAACAGAAACCTTGAAGAGTGGATGGGTAACAGAAAATACACCCCTGGGATCACTTCATTGGCTCTACTTGACAGAGGATCAGTTAATTAATCAATGGGGTGGTGAAAGCCGACACACTCTGGCTAAGCTTATAAATGCCCTCGGGTAGATAGCCTAGTACCTACCTATGAACCTATGAACCTCTGTGTGTGAGAGAGTGAAGAGAGAATGATCTCTGACAGCCCTTAGAGAATGGGATCTCTGTAAAATTGTTGTGTTTTACTTATTTATGTATTTTTTAAGTACTGTTTTTTTTTTAATATATTTTGGATGTAAAATGCTTTCTCGAACACCATTAGCATATATTACAGCAAGTATGAAACATTAGGCAGAGGAACTATTTTACATCAAAAATATATTAAAAAAAATAAAATAGAACTTAAAAGAATACATAAGTAAGTAAAACACCACAATTCCATTCTCTAAGCGCAATAATGCCATCCAGAGTGTGTGTTGTAATTAATGCCCTTCCAGGGGTATAGAGGCCCTAAACACCCCTGGGCAGGCATTAATTACATATTAACACACACCCTATCGTGCATTATTGCTTGCATAGTTACCTGGGTCCATAGACAGACCACTCTAATTTAGAGGCACCACACTTGTAGTCCTTCATTCACTTAGTATGATAACAATCTGGAGGCTGTAGTTACATATTTATTCTAGTGATCCTGATAGGTCATGTTTCATGCTATTTAGTAAGCATCCTGGGATATTATCAAGGCCCATCAATGCACTGTTGTTGGCCTTGGAAAGTGCATGGAGGACCTATTTATTAGTGGTAGTTGGGTGAATTATGGTCAAGGGAGTTTTCTAATGGGTGTTGGAGGGTAAAATTGGAGCTACATTTTCGGCTACTTGATTTGTTATATCTTCTGGCTCAGTATAGGTGCATTTACAATTAGTTCAACACATTGTTGTCTATTGCCTTTAAGGTTGTGGAAATAGCTGAATAATGTCTTGTGATTGCCTTTGGCCTGGGAAGATATTTTTACTTCAAATTTGTCTTTGGTAGACTTGATTAGCCCCTTAAATTGCTTGTTGAAATTGAGTATGTTTTTTACCTTGCTGTGCATTGCACTTCCTAATTTTTGCAATGATTGCCTTCCTTTTGTTATATAACCTATTGATGTTGGGATTCTACCAGGGTAGCTTTTTTAGTTTGTTATGTGCTTATTCTGGATAGGTACAGCTGTCTATATGCAAGCCTTACCATGACTGTAAGGATTTCCATGGCAATTCTGCATAAGCAGTGGTCTTCTCAGGGTTTGTGAGGAGCTTCAGATTTTGCCAGTGTGTCACTTTATAGGTGGAAGTTTGCCTTAAAATGATTTCTAAAAGTTCCAGGGTTAGCTGGTGCACTGTTTTTTTTTATTTCAAAGAAGACAACTGCATGGTCTAGCCTGATCAATGAGCACATTACACTGGGGTGGGGCTGTAACGTTCTCCCATTCCTGTGAGGACTAGGTCAATCATTTTAGCACCTCTGTTGGGTGTACAGACTAGCTGATTCAGAGTGTTCGTGTTTACAAAGTCTGGGAATCTCTGAGTCTTCATGTTTAGGGTCATGTATGATTCAGAGTTTCTAGTGGCATATTTAAAGTTACCATTAATATGGTGGTGGATTGAATGGGGAGTTTCTCCAGTATATTTAAGTAAGTGTTATGGGTTTTCTGGATCTTAGATGTGGACCAATACCTTACAAGGATATGTTATGGGACAGTGACTGTTGTAATCTGGACATGGAGATACTCAAGCATGTCATACTGTTTGACCAGCCCTGAGGTGTGTTTGTTTTTTGTGTAAATTAAGACACCTTCACATTTTGTCCCTTCCTGTGCAGTAGCTGGTCTAAATATGTGGAAGGCATTATAACCCTGCACTGCTGGGGTGCTATCTGTGCTTTAAACCATGCCTCAGTAACTGCACAGGCCTCTATATTCTGCAGTGTGAGGATAGCTGGCAGGGAGTGGAGTTTCTTGTCTAGACTCCTAGCATTGAGTAGTAACACTTTTTGATTCTCTTGGGTTGGTTTTGCTCCATTTGAAAGTTTATCAGTTAGGCAATGTCTAAAAAAACACTATGGGGTAGACAAGATTTTAGCCAATATTTGAAAGCCTAGAGGGGACAGATGCAGACCATCCCTGGTGAAGTAGCATGATCTGTAAACCACATCCTCCCAGGCTGACAAATATTGTACCCCCTCAGAATGACACCAGAAACTAAGCTAATTATTAAAGTTAATTATTTTCTATTTATATTGTGGCATCATCCTTGGAGAAAGTAGAATGTTGCTTAATGTCAGGCTCATACCAGCCTGAAATACATAGTTCTAGAGCTCCATTATGTCTCTCTTCATACAGTCCAGGGAGGTACATCTCAGATTGTTTACACCCATGTGGACTGTAACTGAGTCATGCAGGTACTTGTGGTTTAATGACCTAAGTGTGTCCATGATCTGGTGAATCCAGGCCCCTGATAGTCAACTGACCATGACTCTCTCATCACATAGCCTGATGAGTGAGACATCTGTATGTCTCACACTGGAGTCTGTTTATAACCAAAGTATTGGGTTGTGTGATGATTTGCCTTATGGGCATACAAGTTGATGCCATGAGATGTGGCTGCATGTGTCATGGTGGGTGTTGTTTTTGTAGAGTGCTTTTGAGGTTGCTGAGAATACGTTTTGCAATTACAATGTCTGGGAGTCCTTTGGGGTGTAAGAAGATTGCATTTAAGAGCCTCAGCATATGTGGGTCTGGGATCCGTACAGATCCCCGACTGCACTTTCCACCGAAACATAAATCACCGAGCATACTTAACCAAAAGTACTGTTCACCAAAGCAGCACTTTTGGATAAGTATGCTTGTTGTGTTGGTCGTTCTATGGTGCGGATAAGGGGAAATTCCCTTTCCCCCACTGTAGTGCGACCTCAGAGTGAGAATATTAAAGTAGGGGGGTGGGGGAGGGCACAGCCCCCCACATGGGGGGGTGCAGGGTGGCTTGCCCCCCTGCATAGCAGTAGGTTTAATGGGGTTTTTTAAACATACTTTAATGAAAGAGCTTTTTCAGTGAAAGCACTTTCGTTAAAGTGTGTTTGGTAATTATGGATTCGGACATTTGATCTTTCGATCAAAAGTCCTAGCTCCATGGGTCTATATGTCTGGTCCATATTATGGGCAGTGGATGTAGTGTGTGTTATTCTGGAAATCTGTTTGGTATTATAAGTGTTTGTATGTGACAGCCTGGCATCCAGTGACATTGTAACTACACCCCTCAATTTCTGTATCAGTCTGTTTATTACTTAAATGGTTGTCAGTAAACATGTGACAATTGCTACATTGTCTCAGGAAATAGGTTTTGTCCTGAAATCTGAGGAAATTTGACATTTGTCCTGTTTTTTCCACAGGATACAAATGTCCAGACAATGACTGCCCAGTGTAAAGAGGAGCAGATTATAACCCTACCCAGGATATATTGAAAGGATTATATGTGTCAACTTGCCTAAGAACCCATGGAGATCCCACAGGATGGTCATAATACTTTTTCTGGAACAGGGAAATCTGGTCTATCCTGCTTTGCCTTGCTACCACTAAAAAGACAAATGGCTTAGAAAATAAACGTGATGGTGATGATAAAATGATGTCATCATCTATGTCTTGTCCAGCTTTTATTTTGTTTTTAAGTAATATTGTGCATCAACATTTCTAACAAACATGATTTTTTTTACTCTAGAGTATACATATATTTTATGTATTTTGCCAAGACACCCATGTCAGTGAGAAATTCTCACATTTCTTTGTCACTTTCTTTCATGTGTTCTTTTGTCTTTTATTTTTTCTTTCCTTAACTCTTTCGCTTCCTATTTTCCCTCTCACGTCTTCTTTCTCTCACCTTTTCTTCATTAAGAATAAAAAAGAAAAACAAAATCTGAACTGCAGTTTCCTTACTGAAAATGTTTACATATTTAAATAATTTTGAAAAATAATGAACTATATTGTTTTAAAAAATGCTGAGTCATTAAAAACATCAGCGTGGATTCAATAACGCCTACAAGATCCACACACACATTAGCACACCATTTTGTATTCAGTAAGTCGGTCTATACAGTGTGTAGAGCCATGCAAACACAGTAAACATTGTGGCAAGCTAATTTTATTTATTTTATTTAATTATTTTACATTTGTTTACCGGGAAATTCTGACTGGGCCAGGAGCCCATTTTCAGCAGAGGCCTGGAGAAGAAAGCTCCATTACAAATATAACATTTACAATAGTAGCTGCAAAGTAACATAATGTGAATCCTAAGGCCCTATAATAAAAATTAACATATTCAAAAGAGGTTAACAAGTAGGGCATTGCATGGAATATCCAGAGAGACAATATATACAGTAGCAGAGACTTTTGGCTAAATAAGAGGCATATAATGTCAACAGTTAACTTGGCAATCTTGTTGCATAAATAAAGGAGATAGGAGGTGGTTATTAGAGAGAGTCATTGAGAAACAGAGGTTAAAAGCCTAGTATAGAAATAGAAGAGAGAGCATAGTATGGTCAGCTTGGAGTTGTGCAGGAGCAAAGCCAATTGTTGATAGGGTGTTTCCTGAGGAGTAGTTTAAAAAATGTGTGTTAGTAGTATTTAGTATGTGTTGAGGAGTGGAGTTTCAGGACTTAGATATTTGTTAGGAGAACATAGAATCCCCCAAACTATTGTTGGACGGAATGACATTTAGTAGTAGTTTGTCAGAGTATCTAAGGATCCTGGAGTTAGAATAGGGCTGTACCAAGTTTTTGAGTGCAGGACAATTATCTGGTTGGTGAATGATGGAATGGGTAATAGTTAGCTGGTTGAAGGATAGGTGATTGGGTAGTTTGATCCATTTAAGGTGGTGCAAGGCAGAGCAGTGGTGGAATGTGAAAGCGCGGTTAATGGCAAATCTTGCAATTTTTTTTTTGTATCAGGCCTCTAATTTATTTAAGTTTGTTTTTCTGAGATTTGTGAAGATGGGGGAGGCATCTAGAAGGGTGGAGAATAGATGTGTTCTGGCTATAGAATGTCTGGTGGTGCTGGCAAGGTATGGCTTTATTTTGTAAAGTTAGCCCAGTTTAATGTGGACATTTTTGATGGTTAGAGCTAAGAATTTGTCAAATTTTAGACAGCTGTCGATTGTGACCCCAAGTAGTTTGATGTGATCAACAGGTTCAATTTTGGTTTTGTTGGAGGAATAGATGACAAAGTGGGGTAGGCGATCAGGTATTTTGTTATTCAGGAAGAGCATTAGTTTTGTTTTATTTGGATTAAGTGTTGTAAGCTGACAGACATAAAGATAATTTTCTATGTCTAAGGATTTTTGAGTTATTTCTAGGAGATCTGGAAGGGAGGAAGCTGAGCACATGAGGGAGGGGTCATCTGCGTATTTAATGATGGTGGCTTGGTGGGTGGCAGTGAAGGGTTTCTTAGTAAAGAAGTGAAAAGCATTGGCCCAAACATTGAGCCTTCTGGGACACCAGTTGAGATAGGTAATAGAGAAGAGAGTTTGTTTTGCCACTTAACCACTTGTTGGCAGTCAGTTATGTAGCTATGAAACCAACAGAGGGCTGGTTGGGTGAGGATTAGGGAAGCAAGTTCATTCAGCAGTTTTTGGGGGGATACAGTGTCAGATGCCTTAGACATATCAAGGAAAATGGATGAGACAAGTAGGCCATTGTTTCTGAGCTGGTTAGTTGTGTTGGTAAAACTTATGACAGCGGTTGTGGTACTGTGCTTGGGTCTAAAATAGTTTTTGGACTTGGTTTGCTTAGTAGATAATTGAAGAGTTGAGTATGTATACATTTTTCCAGAACTTTGGCTAGGGGAGGGGAAAAGCAACTGGCCTATAGTTTGAAAATTCTGTTGAGGAGTCACCTTTATACAGGGGGATAATATACTCAATTTTCCAGAGCCTGGGGATATATTGCTCTGAAATAGAATGGTTGATTTTTACAGAGAGATAGGGTATGAGATGGAATCTGCTGCTGATTTGAGAAAATCTGTGGGGAATAAGTCAGCAGCAAGGGATGTGAGCTTTAGTTTATTTAGAAGTCTTTTAATGGGTCTGGTTTATATAGGTCTGATTGTAAAGGAACTGACATTTATTGCTGCTCCTGAAGGAATAAATAGGGGAGTTTTGTTATGTTTTACTAGGGATAGTATAGAATTGATGAAATGTGAGTTAAAATGGGTGGCTATGTTGTGTGTGGTATTTGTGGTGGGGGGAGCTGCAGTTGTGGATTGTACCAGTTTTAGTAGTTTTTTAATGGCTTCCCAAATTTATGAGGATTGTTCTGATGTTTTTGTTGGATCCTCATATAATAAAACTTTTTGTCATTTTTGATGTGTTTTTTGGCTAGGTTTCTTATTTGTTTGTAGGCTAGAAGTTAAGCTTGCTTTTTGTTGTTTTGATACCAGGACCATGTTTTATCTCTTTGTTTGAGGAGTTGCATGGTGTCCTTGGTTAGCCATGGTAAATGTTTTCAGTTAACACATATTTTCCTAATTGGTGCTAGACTGTTTGGAATGTTGAGAGAATTTTGTATTGAAGTACTGAACTGCAGAATCTAAGTGAAAGTGTTCTAGTGGGGTCCAGTCAGATTGCTGTAGGAGGTATTTAAAGATTTCAGGACAGAAATTTCTTTTAGTGCAGACATATTTATAAATTATGTTTGTTGGAATGGATATCCAGTGCTTAATTTTTAATTTCTCCAAATCTGTTGGGTTTCTAATACCATGATGGTACCCCATTCCTAAGTCAAAGTACAATTAAGGTTCATGAACTTAGTAGTGTTTCAATCTTTGATGTCAGCCAAAAGTGCTCTTTGCAGCACCTGCAATGTGCCCAGTAATGACTCCTTCTGCAATTCATACAAAGTTACATGTATTGGTAACATATCTAAATATGATTGTAGATTATTTTTATAAGACAGTTGCTCCTACTACTATTGGAATTGTCTGGGTATCTTTCTTCCACATTGTTCTCATTTCTGCCTGCAAATCTTGATATTTTATGACTTTGTGTCTCTCTTTGTGTCTCTCTGTACACAAGACACTGTAGTCATTGGGTGTAGCGATTTCAAAGATAAATGCTACTTTTGTCTTCTTTTCATGGACCAGTATATCTATTTTTCTCCCATCTATCTTTTGAACTGTTAGTAATGGGTGATCCCATGTGATGTAGACTTCATCATTTTCTGGGATGCTTTGCAGCTCATGTTTCTAGTGTTTTTCAGCTATTTCAGTATTGTAATGATTGCATAATCCCCAGTGCAACAGTCTTGCCACATTATTATGCCTTTCAGTATACAATCCTTCTGCGATTAGTATGTCACAACCAGCAACAAAGTGTGTGACTTTCCAATTCTGTTTTACAAAACCTACATTTGTCTGTTTCTCCCACATGTTCAACTGACACTTTGTAAAGCAAAGTGTACATAGCCCACTATCTTGGGCCACCAATGTTAACCTTTCATCTTTTGGTTTGAATTCGGCTCTCCTTAACCATTCCTCCATTCAATCTTGATCAACATGAGGTTCTTCCAGGAGTTTTCTGTACTTGCAACTATATTTATGCATTTTCCACATTTCTTGCCTTTTTGTCTGATCCTTCATCTTATATTCTTTAATTTGTTTTTGGCAGATTCAGTAGCTGCCTGATTTTTATCTACTTGTGGTTTGATTTCCATTCCTGTTTGACATCAATATGCTTCTGCTAGACTGAGAAAGGAAGTCATCTTAGATTTATTCTCATGTTTCAAAACTTTCACTTTGTTTGGGACTTGTGAGGTCAGCAGATATGTGTGCAGTCCCACGATTGCAGATCTATACATGTAATCAATTTCAAGGAGGCTCATACCTCCTTCAGAACGGGGAATATATAATCTTTGTATGCAGTTGTTGTTTGTCTTTTGGCTTTTTCCTGGTAAGGGGTCGCCACAGCAGAACTCCGGTCCGCTAATGATTGGCAGTAGATGTTTTACGAAATGCTGAGGTGCTGGCTTGATGCCCAACCTTCAACGAAGGCATGCCCATTTACGCAAGCAAGTCTTTCGAACGCTACCTAACTGTGGGGAGGACCTGCAGAATCCACACAGAAGGCACTCCCAAGCCAAGCCGAGAATCGAATGGGAGAACATCTTGATGTGAGGTAACAACGTTACTGCTGTACCACCGCAGTGATTTTTATAAATCATTTGGGGAGCATGAAGCATCCTTCTTGTTTTCCTGTGAAATCTATCCAACATGTTTGAGGCCAGTCAATTACCCCAAAACTGTAAGTTAGGACAGGAAGAGCCAATGGTTTATAGGTTGAAATTTGTTCCTAGATGTCAATGCTGTTTTCAGGATTAATTTAAGTCTTCTGAAATATTCCTTACTAAGTTTTATTCACATTTGTTGATGTTTTATTGTTGATCTTTCATCAATTCCCAAATATTTATATACTCCTTCTTGCTCAAGTTCTTTTATATCACATTCTTGTCCCAAACTGATGTTTTCTTGGTGCTGCAGTTTTTTCTGCTTTAAAGGTTGCTTTTGCACATTTATCAAGACCAAATGACATTCTTATATCAGCCAAAAAAGTTTGACTACTTGCAGTTGTGTTTTCTGTTCCTCATCTGATGAGCTATACAGTTTTAAATCATCGACAATGAGATGAAAAGAAATCTTTACACTTTGTTGTTTTATGGGAAACAAATTATCACCATGGCCTAATCTGTTAAGTAGACAGCTTAATGGGTTAAGGGCAAGAAGAATAGCAGAAGTGACAGGGAAGTCACCCTGGAATATCCACTTTTGAATTTTTATCCCTGGAATAATAATTTGTCCTTTATCATGGCTTAATTGCAAAGTAGTCTGCCACTGTTTCATAGTCACTGTAATGTAGTTGATTAGTGTAGAGTTATCTTATACATTTTTAAGCACTCTTTCATCCATGAATGTGGGATACTATCATATGCTTTTTTGTACTCAATCCATGTCATACTTAGATTCTTCCCCTTTTTACAGTTCTCCATTATGACCTTATTTAGCAACAGATGATCCTTTGTTCCATATGACTTTCTTTTATTACCCTTTTTTCTATTGCCATGATTGAATTTCCTTCTAAATGACTATAAACTCTGTCAGCATCAGTTCCAGTGTATAGTCTGTATGTTGGAAGGCAAGTTATCAGTCTATAATTTTTAGGATCACTTGCAGGTTCACTCTTTAAGTAGGAGCATTATTTTTCCTGTCATTAACCAGGTCGGTGTCTGTTTGGGCTGCGCATATAAATAATTCTTTCTCATGGCTAAATCTTCATGCAAAGATGGTAATACTTTTAGCCAGAAGTTAGATACTGTATCTGGGCCTGGGGTTTTCACATTGGAGGCTTTTCTTAACTTTATCTCAGTCTCTCTGGAGATTACTTCATCACATTTCATATGAACTTCTTATTCTTTCTTTTACTTCTATCCATTTAGCAACTTTATGTTCCACAGGATCTTCATAGATATTTCTCCAACATGTATCTATTTTATTTTTTTTTTTTGGTGGTCTTTCAATTCCTTTTGCCTTGTTTCCCAATTCTCTACAGAACATTTTGGGGTTGTTGATAAATTGCTTCTTTTGTACTTTTACTTTATATTTATCTGTGTATCTTCTAAGTTTTTTTTTTGCCTGTGCTGATATTTTTAGTTTACTATTTGCAATAGTGCAAGATAGATCCTGATCCTTTATCATACTGTGCATTGCTTTTATCACGTCTATCTTTCTGACCAATTTTGTTGATATGTTTCCTCTTCTATATTCTTCTAACAGTGACACTTCTTGTCTTTATTGCTTTATAGTTTTCTGTATTAGATACTTCCATGATGGTATTCGATTTCTTCCTTTCCTTTCTCTTACTATCCTGTGTTCTTGTGGTAGAATTTTATCTGTTATTAATTTAGCAGCACAGTAATATATCCTGTTTACTTATGTTATATCACATGGATCTTTATGGACAGTCCTAATTACTGTGTTCATTTGTTTTATCAAACTTCTGACTTCTTGAGTTTTATTGACCTTCTGCAGTCTATTTCTTTCACTGATCTTAATATGTCGATCTTAATATGTCGATCTATCTGGATTACATCAAGCAACTCTTCTCTTAGATCATTTTCTTCTAAAGTGAGGCCACATTTTTTGTTCTCCATTTCTTGCAGGCATTATTTAGAGTCGTATATCATCTTCCTGTGGCACATTCTCTTCAATTTCATCCTGTGTCATCTGCTGGTCTTTCATATGGGAACTCACTGGTCTATCACTCCTTAACATTGACTGTGTCAGAGTTGCCATAGTTTCCTGTTCCTTCCCTTGCTGTTCAACTTCAAGTGAAAGTTTCTACTGGTTTCCTGTGAAAGGCTCTAAAATATCTTCATATGGCAACTGCCCATTTGCTTCCTGTTCCACTAGTTATTCCTTAATTTAGATGTCTATTGCTCTATCCTGCTGTGTGCTTTCTGAGTTAGATTTTCTACACTGAATCCTTCACTTCACAGGTACCCCATAACCTCAGTTTCTATTTCTTTAACTCCTCCATTACTGATCTCCTTTTCTACTTTTCCTCTTTGTCTTCTTTTTTGTATTGTAAAGTTTCCATGTCCAGATTCCTTTGCCTGTATTTCTCTGCAAATATCTTTGGTGCTGCTGTTTTTGTATTGATTAATTTTGCTTTCTCCTTTGCATAAATATTACACCATATTAAATCTATTTTTATTTCCCATGTCCATATTTCTTCCTCAGATGTCTCCTGATCTTCCTGTTTCTCCTTACTTTGGGGGCTTGTTTCATCATGCTGTAATGCAACCTGTGTTAGATTTTCTACAACAAATCATTCACTTCACAGGGATTCCATAACTTCAGTTTCTATTTTTTTTAACTTCTACTTTATTAGTCTTCTTTTCTATATTCTCTCGTTGTGATATTATTTTCTATTGTGAACATTTCCATATCTGGATGCCTTTGCCTGTATTTCTCTTTGAATATCTTTGGGGCTGCCTTTTTTATATTGATTAATTTGGCTTTTGACTTTGCATAAATATTGCAGTGTATCAAATCTCTCTTTCTTTCTCATGTCCATATTTCTTTTTTATAATTTTCAAAAATCTCTAGGTTTTTGTTGTTTACATTTTCACACTTCCTCAGATGCTTCTTTTTCTAAACAGATCAAAGTTTCTTGGTCTATATAATGTTTTTCACAAATCTGTTGTTTTAATGAACACATTTTTTTATTTGAGGCTTCTAACAGTTTTTCTTGTGGAAGTATTTTTCTTTCCTCTAATTTCTTTCTTAATCTTTTTGTATGTCTTGTGTCTGGAAATTCTGTGTTTTTTGCATAATATTAACAATACATAATTTCTTTCTTATTCTCAGTAGTCTACTGTATCATCTTTATGGCTCTTCTATGGCCTATCAGCGTTTGTGATTTTTGTGGACTGCTATTTCCTTCTACAACAGGAGGGCTGTCCTCCCCCTGGGCCTGGCCTAGTCCCATTGTAGGAATGTTTCCATATTTTGAGGATTCTACACTGTCATTTTTTTCCAGTCCTGGCACCAGTGCTCCTACCAGGATTTGGCACTTTTTTTAACCTTTGTCTTGAGCACCCAGCTATCTTTTTTAATTTTTGACCTTCTTCTGTCCATGATATATGCTATATAAACTACAGTCTATGTATCAGTGTCATCTTGGTGAGATTTTGTGAAAAACAGGGTCTACCTCATGAAGGTACTCACCAAGACTTGAGGATGAATTCAATTTCAGCAATACTACTCTCCTTTGCTAGCTGAATTATCATCTCTCCATTTGGACCACTAAGTATATAGACAGATAGATGATCACTGAGGCTGTCTCAGAGGGCCTATTTGTTAGGATCCAGTCCAGGATAGACTGCTTGTTACTATGTTTATCAATCCTGGTTAGGTTTGTATTATTTGAGTGAAACCATGAAGGTTAATAAAGTTGGCGAGATTGTCTGAAGAGTAAGTATACCAGTCTGCATTGAAACCTCCCATTATTATGGTTTCCTGATTAAAACTGGAGTCAGACCAACAAGGAAGGTTTTTAATAATGGATGGGCTGTTGTCTGGAGGAATATAAATTGCTATAATTATTATATGTTTATTGGCATTTAGATGGAGGCATGAAATTAAAATTTCAGAGTTTGTGAGGCCTGGGCGGTTATGTACTAGTTGTTCCAGTTTGAAAGAGCCTTTGTATATTATGGCTAAACCTCCACAATGTTTGTGTGTCCTGTAAAATCTATGTATATTGTAGCCTTGGGTTAGGATTTCACTAACATTTAAGTAGGGTTTTAACCAAGTTTCTGCTATGACCACTATATCTGGAGACTATAAAGAAAGGGTTGCATGAAATTCATAAATTTTATTTAAGATGTTCCTCAGATTCATGTTTATTAAAAAAAGGTCAGAACTATTATGCGGTCGATTGATGATGTTCTGAGAGAAATCATTGACGGGTGGTTGGGATGTATGTTGGTCTAGTTGAGGGCCTGGATGTGGATGTATATCCCCACTTAATAGTTGAGTTAATATAAAGAGAATCAGGTATGTCAGTTTAGGTATTAGTCTATCATACTTGTGGAGTAAATATTGTGAAACTGTTGGGCGAGTGTATCTAAATAAAAAGAGCTCTGTGTTGGAGGTATTGTAGAGATGTGGTGATATGATGTTTGTGTGTTTGGTAGTGGTGGTGGCAGTGATTGGTTTAGTGGGAGAGTAGATATTAGTGACATGTTATTTGTCATAGGAAGTAATAAGGTAAGTTATACTGAGTAAGTGACGTAGCGAAGTGTGTAAGATTAACATTATGATGGGTTTAGTGTAGAGATATTAAGTGTCTAAGTGTGTTAATGAAATGTAAGGGATGGATTTCATTGGGGTGTGATGTAGATCCTAAATGGTGGAGTTGTACAAATCACTGAGGTGAGCTGTGAGTATTCTAGTGATTAAAAATAGAGATAAGTTGGTCTGAATGAGGTGATTAGGTAACTAGTTTAAGGGGTATATTTACTTGCTAACTATAAAAGCAGTGGTGGGGGGTGGAATTTGAGGGTAGGGTAGGGGAGTGGAGTGAGCCTGAGCAGAGCAAGGGCAAATGGAGTAGGTATAACTTTGCCAGGAAAACCACACAAAAGACAATCAGCAACCCTATTTAAGCAGGCATGATATGACAGGTTGCTTTTATCAGTAGCTTACTCCAATCAGTAAATTATTCCCACAGTGTGAATGCAAGAACTAGATGTCAGGGCTGCAGCTGAAGTAATGAGGAGAGACAGAGTCTAATTTTATGGATAATAAGGGAAGACGGAGAAATGGTGGATAAGACAAGTTGAATTCTGCAACTTGGTAGAGGCTATCTTAAAGGAGATGTGTGCAGTACAAATGTTTATTGACTAGCAACATTTTAGAAGGGATCCCTAACCTAATAATATCAAGTATGGTTGAGTTGTAGGAGGGAGGGGAGCCCTGGGATCCATTCCAGCTAAGTGTACATGCTACAAAATATTAACAGTTAAATTACCAAATTCTAAACAGTCCCAGCTAAGTGTACATGCTACAGAACATTATCAGTTAAATTACCACATTCTATCTTGTTTCCACAAAGTTTGACTAGGTATGAGGGTAGGTTAGTAGTTTCTGCTCCAGAGCACTTCACAGTATTGTTTATAAGTTTATATGTGGCAATGAAAATTCAGCATTTACATGGTTGGGGGACAGTCCATAGGAGATAGGAGACTGTGCCTAAGGAAATTTGTGAACACACCACGCATGGTATGGTATGACCAGTTAAGCAATTTTATTTATAAAAAAAGTACAGCATAAGCAGCTGAACTGTATGCTAATCAACTGATACAAGATGGAGGAGCTATTCAACAAGCTATAAAGCAATCATGCAGCCTGTGAATTCCAAATCTATTGGAATACAACTACAGAAACTAACCTACATGGAAATAATGTTGCTCTTATTCATGTGTATATGCAACAGGCCCAAGTCTATGCTGCTGCTGCTAAGGTGAAATGTGTGTGTGACTGTCTGCTCTGTGATAGTTCAACATCCTGGTATGTTGGACAGGTGTGAGCCATGTATGGTAGAGGTGACAGTTCATTATTGTCACCACTGACTGCAAGAATTGGCTCTGCCAGGAGTTGCAATGGCACATTCATGCCCACGTTCAGATGCACTGCTGCTACCTGAATGTGACTGATGTCTGCTGGATGAGGTTTTCTCATGAGTACATCCACGACCATGACCCCATGGCCTGCCATGTCTGGGTGTGGACACCTTAACTATGGATGGAATAGTGGAAGTAGTGCCACTACAGGAGCATGATTAGGCGCGGCCACAATGACTAACATCAGTTGATGTGGCTGACCTACATCCAAATGGATGCTGTCCCTCTCCCAGCAGACATTCCATCACAGAAACTATACATTCCAATGTGTCATTCATCCAAAAAACTGAAGTGGAAGCAGTCAGCTTGTGCCACATCTACAACCCCAAGTATTTTCACTGAGGTCCTGTTGGAATTTGACTGTGCCTCCAAGATGGCCCTAAACATACATCAAGTGGCATGGAAAGACACACCAGGATCTGGTGGAGGGTGGACAGCAGGCCTCCTCCAATCACCCCTAACAGCCATCCTGCATGGCACCTCACTCACACTTTGGCTATGGCCAGAGACAACAGGCACTGAAGCTGCAGTAACCACACTACTCTGATAAAGTGTCTCGGCCTTCGTCTGTCCAATATCTGAGGGTTTATTGGAATTGGTATGCATTGGCCTACTGGCTGTGTCTGATGGAAATACAGGGGATGGCTGAAAATACAGGGGATAGCTGAATGTCAACCTCAGTGCCAGATTCAACCTCTGCACCCCTTGATTGTGCCTGTGTTTGGCCACTATTATTATCAGAGCCCATCTGTACTCTGACATCAGGTGGTAAGAGTCCTACACTTCCACTGTCAGGATCACCTGTGATAATAAGTTAAAAACACATGAAAGAAATTAATATCTACATTACAATTTAATATATGATAAAAAAACTAACACTGGTGCTACTATAACAGATGGTACAGCAACACACACACACACACACACACACACACACACACACACACACACACACACACACACACTCATGATATCTACCTCACACATACTACAACATTCATATTTCTGTCAAATGCTCAACAGTATTCAAATAAAAATATTTGGCTTACATGTGCAGATAACTCCTCACTTGCTAGGGAGGATGGTCCTGGAAGAAGTTAAGCAAAAGATAAGGACACCATCATCAGAATTCCAATAACAGAGGTGGGGCCAATTTTTTGACTTTAGACATCCGTTAACAATACTTTTAACTGAAATGTATCTGACACAACCACCCAAAGCCCATGTGTAATGAACCAGAATGTGTTGTTAACTGTATCAATTTATCAATAGCCCCCCAAAAAAATAATTAAAAACTAACTGAACTATTACTTTCAATATTTTACTATAAAACAAAATATTAAACATTGACGTATGTATTCTTACCTGGAAGTTCATCATGGGATATACTTGTCCTCCTTGAAACAACAGCACCAATATCAATCACATACTGTTTTGCACTTTCCACTGAGCTCTCTGGATCCCTGACAGTGGACAGGAACTCTTCATTTTGTGTCAGTAGTGGCTCTGTAGTAGCCCCCCCCCCCCATAGCCATCTGTCCACAGGCCACTTTAGCTGCTCTCATCCAGGATGATGAAATCTTATCAGTGACCCTGTGATGCACCTGATCATAAGTCATGCTGCAACCCCCCCCCCCCATAGCATTGACGCCATTCACTATCTGGTTCCAAATCTGTATTCTGCCAGACATGTCCCCATATCCTCTCTCAAGCAGGAAAGGCACATTGTCGCCTAAATGATTGAACAATTACATCGTTTTTAGAGTCACTGAAAGGGGATTTGTGGGGATTGGGAAGCTTGGGTGCCATAATCCTAGGTGACATAAAACAAAAAAGGATACTTCACATAAATGTCATATAAATAAAAATCCTGGTTATATATACACATATTATTTTTTCAATATTACAGACTGGAGAAATACAAAACTTCAGGTATTAAAATATAAAAGGTTATGTAATTGTAACATATCATAGTCCCATTGGTTGTGACAACATATAAATGGAACTTGGATTCCCCCACCCCCAAAACAACAGGCAAATGACAGTTTGTATCAAGCAAGAACATGTCAGTCAATTGTTATGTGCTTTCTAAAATATTCTCACAAAATGTGTACACATTTACAAAAGAAAACGTATATAATTGCCAGTCACCTCTACCTATAGCCAGCACTCCACTAGAGGCTTCTGTGGGTCATCTTAGAAGCCTAACACCCCTGTGTCATTGACAATATAGGGCATTTACATTTCACTGAAATAACATAGAAGAGTGTAAGATAAACAGATGCAACAATAACACTTGTGATGAAAATTAATAAAGCTATCATCTGAGAAAGTAAAATGCTCTGACAAAAATGTCTATGCCATCAGTAAACGTCTAAGCTGGGCATACAGATAAAAGTTGCATTTGCTAATGCACATATATAAAAATATTTTCCTAGTAACATCAGCAAATCTAGTATGTCTTCAGTGCAGAGAAATCCAAATTAATAGCAATCTTCTTATGTGGTCTCCACATACACAGCTGTCATCACCTTCAGGTTCCCTAGCTACATTGGTTAACTTTTTATAGAGTAAATTCAGATATGTGAGCATGGTGAAGATGCAAATATGGGGTTAACTCACTAGAATTGCTGACTCCCAAACGTTTGGCTCTGTGTATCAGGTGTAACCATAGTGCAAACACCCCTTCAGTGTTAGTTGCTAATTGATTGCAACTGTGAATGATTACTGGTAGGGAGAAGGAAAACACAACAGTAAGTCAGACTCCCCGACTTCCAGTGGGTGTGTCAACCAGGTTATACTTACAAAGTTTAGAAGTAATTGTATCAAGGTTTTAAATGGAAGTGAGCAGCACATATTTCTCAGTTTCTGTTCAGTGATTATGAAATTCCCGTCTTTGTTGAAAACTATATATTATTGTAATTTAGTATTTTCATACATTTTAATGACAATGATACAAAATGCCCTACACACTGCATCTTTGAGATTACAGCTCAGATAATAGAAGAATGAACACAATACAAAGAGAAGACAGAGCTATATTGCTGCAAACAATACTCATAACCGGTTGTTTGATCAGTCTTTTTGCACTAAATATGTAATTAACACGTACAAGTGTCACATATCTTGTTAATACTGTCAAAATGGGACTTGCTTGTATCCACAATGATTTGCATTCTTGTTACAAAGCTGTTTCTGTGGCAAAGAGGGATAAGATTGTGTTTTGTAGGTTCATTGGTGTGACAGTTCAAATCCGGAGCTGTATAAAAATATATAATGTGTGCTAAAATTTCATGTTGTAATGCTGTTTGACTTTTTTTTAAATATTAATATTTGTGCAGTACACAGCTTAGCTCAAACATGATGAAATGGATAAATCAAATATATTTCATGTAATGTACTTCTATTATAAAGACTGCATAAATTACACCTGTGAATCGTGTGTGTGTGTCTGTGTGTGTGTAGCACAGCTGATAAACATGATGAACCACACAGTATTTGCTATCTGTAGATCATGGTTCAAGTCCCACATTTTCATTTAAGGATGAAACTTAATAAACACTGCTCACAAAGGTAAACCAAGGTGAGCTTTGCCTGTCATGTTTGCGCGTTGCTTACCTTCATGCAAAAACGGCCTAATCTATTTAAAAATGGATACAATGTTGTATCTTTTGCTAACCAACATGCAAACCTGCTAAATGACATTGCACAGTGGTCAGCAATTTCCCCCAAAACACATGCAGGTCCTCAATACCTGCAAACAGGAAGCAGAGTAGACAATTTCAAAGGCGACACATTGCATCATGTAAGGTTTGCCACTGCCCAAACATGCTAAGTGGCATTGTGGTGTGGTTGTCAGCACACATACATATTAATGAATGTGAAAATATACAGCTGTTGCCTAGTTGTTCTTGTGGCAGCAGTTGTAAGTAAAGAGGTATAGTACAGGTGAGCCTGGGTTCTAATCCAGCTAAGGCCAATCTTTTATTACTGGTGTTCCACTTTACTTTATATAAAAATTAACAGTAGGAAAATACTTACAAATAGGGATAACTATCTATAGCAGGTGCATTGACCACGCACAGTATATCAGAGATGTAATACATGTGTAACTGTGGCTATTAGTACAATTATGATTTTACAATTACAGATTTATTTTCTGAATGCTCACGTCTAACAAGTACATGGTTAAACACTCAACTCTTCAATGTATATGTATAAATAAGGAGCAGTTGTGACAAACAAATTCTCATTTGCAATGAGCACTCTCAACTTGTGGCAACTGGTATGTTAATGCTCACAATACAGGTGAGCCAGAGTTCTAATGTAGTACATTCCCAATTTTAGTAATGCTTGACCACTGAATTTTATAAAATATAAAGCAATGTAAACATAATTATAAATAATAAGTATGTATAGCACTGTAGCTCATATAAATTAATGTGTGATTGAGGGTATACTCACAATTATGTTTCTGTAATTATAATTGTCTTTTCTGGCCACGGATGGCCTTTAGACTTCAAAGATACTTATACACACATGAATGTATAAACCAGGACCTTGTCAGGTCACACACATTCATGGTTAACCCCTCATTGTCACATGTATTTTTATATAATTAATGATCATGTTTGATAAGCATTTCTTCTGTGGCAAAGATGAAAAAATCACTTCTGTGGAAGAATATGTTTTATCTATTTTGCATAAGTTTGAATCACACATTTTACAAATTACTTTTACCAGTGTGTAAAGTTACACAACAAATGTTCCAGGTCATAAAATATATACCCACAATACATGTCTGCAAAGTTAAATCAAATAACAGTTACAGCAGCAACCAACCCATAAAGTGTTGCCAATTGTCAGACTAACCTTTCTATTTCAAAACCTTCTTTCCTCTATGTTTGGTACTGTTGTTCTCCACTTAATGTCATGCAAGCACAGTTGGCATAGTTGTTTGGGTTTGTGTACTAACAGTAAACACAATAACACAAATTGGTGGGGAAACACTCAACTGCTGCTGTTTGAACAGAGTGGGCATGTGTGAAGCTAGAAAGGAAAGTGCCCAATTTAGAACTCAAAGTTTGGGTTTGGAGGAGTCCAGAATTTTTATTGGACTCCTTGTAAAGCAGCACAGCTGAAGGCTGCTGCAGGGGGATTCTATCAGGTCTCAGTATAAATCTGAGGCTTGGAATAATCTGGATAAGGCTGTCTGCAGTGCAACTGGCATGCCACACACTGGACAGCAATCCAGGCACCACTATAATGACCTCAAAAGATGCAATCAGGATGCACTCGACCAGTAGCTAGAAGAGTTTAGGCCTGCTGACATTCCACAGCTGTGTAAGTTTAAATTAGATAGAAAACTGGATATATAACAAGACTGGTATGCATAATGCTCTTCTTTTTTCTCTCCTATTTATTATCTAGCTGACCAAGAGACTGCAGTGAACACAGAAGCCAATGCAAATCATTCAAAAAGACTTAGGGAAGCAAAGGGTATGTATGAAGCACAACATAAGTATAGGATCATAGAATCACAGGAGGTTACTAGGCTAATGACCACAGGGCCCCTTATAAGCCTAGCCAAGTTCAGCCAGTGATCACAAGAGTGTCTGATTTAAGCAGTCACTAAAATCAGCACCTATTTCCCCTGTCCAAAAGGGACACAGGTGGAACCCCTGGGGTGAATTTCTGGTTACCCATTCAATTGTCCAAATTACGCTTAATTAGGGCCAACAAGGGGCTTTGTTTAACATTACTAGGAAGCTTGTTCCAAAAGTCGGACAACCTCTGTGAGAAAAATCTGTCTCTCCAGCAAGTTCTGTTGATATCACATACCAGATTAAGGTCCTTTGAGTGAGTGACCTATGTGCCATTTGACTTGCAAATGTGCAGCATTTCCATTAAAGCTGGGACAGAGATCACTCTATATGCAAGGCACAGGTTGCCTCTGAGCAGTCTGTACAACACAGAGTAAAGTGACAATGATTTCAGTCTGTCCACATAAGGCAGATCTTGAAGACCCTGAATTCTCTTTGCAAGGAATCTTTGTGGTCTCTTCAATTGCTGCAGGTGCTTGGAAAGGAACATACCAAAGGAAGCATTGTACTCTCTTATTGGCTTGATAACCTTTTTTTGGAAGCAATGCCCTTACTTATGAAATGAGCAATATAAAATGGCTTTCTTACCACTGTGGAGACATGCTGATCAAAGTTATGGTTGTCACTCTGTGTGCCCTGATCTCTCACCACTGACTGTGTGCTTGGGGTATTGCTATTGATGTGGTAGTTTGCTAGTACATCATCTCTGCTGAAGGGAATGATAATGCATTTTTGCATTAAGTTTAAGACCATGACTTTGGTACCAGTCATTAGACTGTGTAAGACCTTCCTGCAGGATGTTGACATCACTAGGGGTTTCAGTGATTGCTTCCAGTTTGCAGTCATCAGCAAACTTTGTCAGCCACAGTCCTTTAGTTTTAATATGTACTTTAGAGAAGTATTTTCTGAACAGTAGGGGTCTCAGAACCAATCTCTGTGGGACACCAGTGGTTATTGGTCTGCTAGAGGAGGTGGAGTCCCCTGTTTTGACTGTATGAGTTCTATCAGTGAGCCAGTTTGCAGCTCTCCTGACAATATATGGGTTGATACCTATTCTGGGAGAGTTTATCAATGATGCTTGAGTAGGAGATTGTGTCAATGGCTTTGGCTAAGTCTAGGTAGGCTGTATGCACAGATTTGCCCTCATCTAGGGCTTTGGTGACCATCTTGAAGAAGTCCATCAAGTTTGATAGGCATGTTCTTCCCTTGATAAAGTCAGACTGGTGGGGTCAAGCATTTGGAGATTTCATGTATCTTTATTTCTTTATTAATAAGGTCCATGAAGATTTGTTCCATGGCCTTGCAGATAACGCTGATCAGGCTAAAGGATCTATAGTTCCTGGGGTCTGTGGATGCACCCTCTTTGCGCAAAGGGATGATGGTAGTTGTTTTCCATTCTGCTGAGATGAAGGCAGAGCTTAGGCTGCGATTGAAAAGCACGCCCAATGGTGATGCTAATTCCTGTTTTAACCCATGTACGACATAGCTTGGTATGTGGTCTGCTCCCATAGAGGATGTGTTTTTGGTCTTGAAGAGGGCATTTAAGACCTGCACCTATGTGGGGAATATGTGTTAGGGATGTTTTGGGGTATGCATGGTGGGGACAGGGGAGTGATGTTTTCACTGAACCTGTCAGCCAGCAGGTTTGCTATATCCACAGGTTCTATATATGCAGTACCATTAACTATGAGTTCAGTGCAAATATGGGCCTTATCTTTGAGGTTATGGATGTAACTAAAGAATGCCTTGTGGTTATCCTTAGTTAGGAAGGGAGGAAACAAAAGATAATTCAAGGTTAAGAAGCTAAGGGATGGGCCTTCCCAAATGATCTCTCTGTACTCAGTAGAATGTGCTGATGAGATAGGACTGGGAGTGTCCAAAAATCAGATTTATAGTAGGGGCAGGCAACTCAAAAGCCATCATGTATAAAAACACATAAATCAATGAGTCATCCACCATGGAGACAGATGCCTGTAGTATAACCTCATTCTCAGCATCCAAGAAAGCAGGCTTCTGTGGGGATGAGCCCTTCTTACATTTATATTTAGGAGCCATATCCCTGTTGGGATGAAATAAAATGGATATCATAACACAACTTAACACACATGATAATACAGACTTTTATAGTCATAGAACAAATACATATCAATATGCAGTCATTTTGTGTGTGTGTGTGTGTGTGTGTGTGTGTGTGTGTGTGTGTGTGTGTGTGTGTGTGTGTGTGTGTGTGTGTGTCTACATTGCTTGGTCCTCAAGAAGTGCATTCTAGATTACTTGAACAGAATGTATTGAATCACTGCAGGGAGGTAGCACAAAACAAATATTTATCAGCATAGTAAGAATATGCAGTTGTATGGAGGAATGCATGCCTTGAATTATTTCATAGAATATTTCCCTTGTTCAATAGTGAAAATGTTAAAAGTAGTAAGTTTGACAGCACTTGGGAAACAAGTAAACTTCCTTAGCACAATAGAAGTTTCATAGTCCACATCATACAGTGTAGATAAACCCCTCTGGACTTCTGGAATATGTTAATTAGCTTTCACTTCATTATCCTTTCTGAGTCACTCAATTTGCATGATGTGCTGTGGAGAAAACTCCTTAGCAGCACAAGAACAAGAATTAAAGCTTTTGCCTAACTAATGCCGCATAACTGTGTCCCATTACAGGTTCATAGGTTCATAGGTTGGTACTAGGCTATCAGCCCTAGGGCCTATACAAGCCTAGCCATAACAATTCCATGGCTATTTCTTCCCACACTATTTACTTCACTGGACCCCTGTCTAGCAGGGCAACTGATGTGATCCCTGGGGTGAATTTCCTTTCTCCCATTCAATCATCAAGGTTCCTTTTGAAGAGGGGCAAAGAGACACTCTGCTTGACATGTATGGGCAATCTATTCCAGAGTCTGGGGAGTCTCTGGGTCAGGAACCTATCCCTCCAGCATGTTTTGTTTATTGTGATGACAAGGTTTAGATCCCTGGAGCATGTGGCTCTGAGGGATTGGGATTTCTTTAAGTGTAGCATGTCCAACAGCTCTGGGTTTGACATGGCTTTGTATGTTAAGCAGAGATTGCCTCTGAGTAGACGATATGCGACAGAATATAGCTGGAGTTTTTTAAGGTGGTCAGCATAGGGCATCTGCTTTAGGCCTATGATTCTTTTAGTGAGGTATTTCTGCGGCCTTTCCAGTTGTTGCAGATGTCTTGAGAGGTACATACCAAACAGGGTGCTGTATTCTATAATGGGTCTAATGAGGGATGAGTACAGTGGGACAATGACCTCCTTTTTTCTGGATGAAAAGCCCTTAGTGATGAGGTGTGCCACATAGAAGGATTTCCTGACTGTTGTGGTGATGTGGTTATCGAAGGTGAGACCACTGTCCACCTGTGTCCCTAAGTCTCTTATCACACTTTCGGTGTTTAGTGTACTGCCACCTATATGGTAATTCATGGGTACATGTTCTTTCCCAAAGGGGATAACTATAAATTTCTTGGCATTGAGCTTGAGCCCATGGCTCTGGCACCAAGCATCTGTTTCTGTAAGGCCCTTTTGTAGAGTATCCACATCATTTGGGGATTCAATAATGGCTCCCAGTTTGCAGTCATCTGCGAACTTTGTTAGCCAGAGTCCCTTAGTGTCGGCCTGTACTTCAGAGAAGTAGATGCCAAACAAGAGCAGTCCCAGGACTGAACCCTGAGGTACTCCACTTGTCACTTGTCTGGAGCTGGATTTGGAGTCGGCCACTTTTACAGTGTGGGTTCTATCAGTAAGCCAGTTAGCAACCCATTGGGTGACGTAGGGATTAATGTCCAGCTTAGTAAGTTTATCTATGATTCCAGAATGGGGGATGGTGTCAAAGGCATTGGCAAGGTCTAGATAGGCTGTGTGAACCACCTTACCCTTGCCCATGGCTCTGGAGACTGATTTTAAGAAGTCATTCAGGTTCAGGAGACAACATCGGCCCTTCACGAACCCAAACTGGGTGGGGTCCAGTGTTTGAAGGTTGCCATTGTCTTTGTTTATAAGGTCCATGACAATACGCTCCATGGCCTTGCAGATAAGGCTCATCAGACTGATGGGACAGTAGTTTCTGGGATCCAAGGTGGATCCACCCTTGTGGAGTGGGATAACTGTAGCTCTGCGCCACTCAGTGGGCACGAAACCTGAGGTGAGGCTATGATTAAACATGACACTTAGGTGAGGTGCCAGTTCATATTGTATTTCATGTAGTAGACAGACCCGGGATGTCATCTGGTCCCAGAGATGCTGTATTCTTAGCTTTGGAGAGTATGTTTTTTACCTGTGTGGCTGTTATTACCGGAATTTGGAAATCTTCCAGTATTGAGATGGGCCATTTAGGGGGTAAGAGGGGGGTGAAGTTGGCACTGAATTGATCTGCCAGGATATTGGCAATATCCTTGGGATCAGTATATTTAATGCCATTCTGTTTTAGCTCAGAGCAGATCTCAGCATTGCCATTTAGATTCTTGACATAGTTATAGAATGCCTTGTGGTTGTCTTTGGAATCTTTGGCAATTTTATTTTCGTAACTAGCTTTAGAGGATTTTATGAGGGATCTTATTTTCTTACTGAGGCTGGTAAGGGAGTTTTTTGCATCCTGGGATTTTCCTTTTTTCTGCAACAGTTTCTTCCTTTTGTTGTAAAGTTTGTTTATGGCAGGGGGCCACCAGATTGGCTTCCTTTTTTTGGATGAGAGCATCTTGGTTCTATTTGGGATGACACGATTCATGCATGAGTGGATGTGCTCATACAGTGCCTGAGTGTAGGATTCAGCAGTTGAGCTTTCAGTTCCCGTCTGCATGGGTGTCATGAAGTTTGTCACTTCTGACTTGAGTAGCATGAAGTTGGCTTTGGAGAAGTTTTTTATGGAGGTTTCCTTACTGAGGGTTGGGGGTAGGATGTGGATGTTAAGAGTGATTAGCTTATGGTCATACCTGTCTAACAAGGTAGTGACCATAGGTGTGGAGCATCGATTTCCCATGTTGGTAATGACCAGGTCTAGGATATTGGAGCCCCTGGCGGGACTATGGATTAGTTGATCCAGGGCATTGGAATTTATGAATTCCAAGAACCGTTGGGAAAAGATGTTGGTAAACGAGTAGTTTTCCCAGTTAATGTCAGGGTAGTTAAAATCACCCAGTATTTGGGTGTTTGGTTCTATCTTAATATTTTCCAGTATGTTAAGAAAGATGTAGTGAGAATCTTGGGGCATGGTAGGGGACCTGTAGCAAGCTACAATTTGGATTGCAGTCTTACCTAGTGTTAGTTGCACCTGGAGAATTTCAGACGCATTGTGTTGGGAAACTAGCCTGGTGGTGTGAATATCCTTGGTGAATACTGACACTCCTCCACCTTTAGTGTTTTGGTCCTGATTTGGTGGCCAAAAAGTGTGGTAAGAGTTGTAGCCTGGTATTGCAGGGGTGCTCTCTTGAGCCTTGAACCAGGTCTCAGTTACTGCACAGATATAGATGTTCTCCATTTTTAGGAGTGCCTCGAGATAGTGCATTTTGAGGTTTAGACTTCTAGCACTGAGTAGCATTACCTTCAGATTTTGCGTACTTGTACCTGTTACGATGGTGGTTTTGTCCTTTGAACTTTGCCTAAAATAGGCACTATAGGGGTGGCAAGAGCCATAGCCAGTAATCTGAATCCCAGGGGCGACAGGTTCAGACCATCTCTGGCAAAGCATTGTGGTCTGTCGATCATGTCGTCCCAGGCAGACAGATACTGGATCCCCTTTGAATGATACCAGAAGCTTAGCCAATTGTTGAAGTCAATCATTTTGTCCTTATATTGTGGTATCATTCTGGACGAAGGCAGGATGCTAATCAGGGCTAGGGTCATACCTGCCTGGGCCACATGATCCGCAGTGTTTGTCAGTCAATGATGTGTTAAAGATCCATGGTAATGAAAATAACACTTTGAAAGGGGGTGTCAGACAAGTATCTCTTACAAATAGGTTGAACTTATACTCACACTGAAATAAGACTAAACCTTGATGCACATATACCAAAATTTGTGTTAGGTAGCTGTGCACACACCTTAGATACAGGATAAAGATGACTAACATTGTAAATGATATCTACAACACTGCAAATGTGGCTTAAATCTAAAGCATACATACACCCTAAAACAATGGATTATTTTTATGCCAAGTTTTAAGACATTGAACAAAGCTGTTAAAATTAAGTAATGCACAACAATAAGTCTGCAATGCAGAAAGTGTTTCTTCCCTCACATTAATTACCATCTTCATGTCTTGTGCAAATGCAGTTCTCCATGGTGTCCATTATAGTCTGGGCTATATTATAAAATCAAATGTTTAGGTTGTCGAACGCCTAAACAACAAAAGCTGAAAACCGTGAAAGGCCACTTCTGTGAAATTTTTCACAGGGAAAAAATTTGATTGGCTGGCGGACAGGAAAAGAAACATTCAAACCTTAATCAAGTGGGAGCCTTTGCCCCCCACACCCCCATAACTAACTATATAAACTCAGAGATTGCTCTACATTGGGGAAAAGGGCAAATTCCCGATAACAGCCAAGCAAATATTTTCCTTGTGAAAAAATTCGTGGAAGTGGCCATTTACGGTTTTCAGCTTTCGCTGTTTAGGGGTCGACGTTTAGGTGTTCAACAACCTAAACATTCAATTTTATGATATAGACCCTAAAGCACACAGACTGGTGAGTGTGAGAAATATGAGATCTGATTTGAGTATCAATTCACTGCTTGACATATCTACTCTACGTACCTACCCCTCTTATTCCTAAATACCTTTCCCAACATTCCTCTCTCTTTAAAAAATAAATAAATAAAATGGGCACCCATCCCACAAAAAAAAATTATACCCCATACATACATCTCAAGTTTGTCTGTGTGGATGTAATACACACCTGATTTCATCATCTCTGTAATACATTAAGTTGTCACACATCATTTATAAGTATCTAAATTATTAAGTTGTCACACATCATGTATGATGTAAGTATCTACATTTACCAAAGTCTTTGTACATATACAGTCTTAGCTTAGCCTGTCCCAACACCATCCTGCTCATTCCATACTTATTCCCCCAGTGTTTTATCCTCTGCTTTCTCCCCATTTTCACCAATGTCCTACCCCATTTCATACCTTTATTCTGCTTAAAAAATATATTCACATACAACACATATGTCATGTCCAGAAATGGCTTTTAAGCAGAAATCTCTATTTGTGTCCTTAGCATTTGCATGACACTTGTCATCAACCCACAAAGCCAACTGTTAATTTTCATTCTATATCAAAAACTCCAAAATAATTACTCATGCACTAATACTTTGCCATTGGTTGTGCAAACAAGCATAGCAGCAGTGCACTTCAGTAATAATTGTGACAGACTGAAAGTAATGTCAGTGGTGTTTATTAGTTGTACCTAAGAGAAGTCCATTTCAATAGACTCAGTACACCGCTGTATGTAATAGAGAGTGGTACTGTGTCTCGTTTTCCTTCCCAGTGTCAGTGTGTTCTACTGACCTGGCATGAATACATGCATATATGCAGACTGGTATTAATGAGTTCAATAGTAATGCCATTTGCATATATGTCTTATTACCTTGCACATTGTACACAAATAACAGTGGCTTTTCACTGATGCAGACATAAACATAAGACTTGCTTGCAATAATGCATACTCTACTGTGTGACAGCTATCACTATCACGCAGAACCTTCCTTGGAATGTATCAGTTAATCCATCACTACTTTCACTCTAGTAATGTGTTCATAGCACCAGTCTTACACAAATATATCTCATTCCTTACAGTGGCAATTCATGTGAATTAACAAATGTATCACTTAATAGACATGGACATAACACTTTTAAATACCAAAACAAATTGCTCTTGCTACATTCACCATTGTGTGAAGATTGGCATTGAGCAGCACTGCTAACCAAACTTAAATAACATTGACTGATACTTCACATCCTATGTCAGAAATGGATCAGAATTTGCCTTCAGCCATATAAACATATATGGTGCTCCTCATGCTAGCATGCTTAGCCCCATAGTATGACAGAAAGCAATACTGATATAATAATAATTGCATTTTCATATGGATAAACATAGGCTCAATGGTTTAATGTACTACTGATGAGATGTATGAATTATCAATACAGTATGTTGTGAATTGTGATCCTTGATGGTGTTTGTTTCACAAAGTACATTGCCCTTTTCTCCATACATGTGTAATACTCCTTTCCACTGTGTGCTTTCTGACAACTTTAATGTGACATCTTCTGTAGTGTCAGCAATTAGTGCACAGGTCTAAAGACTGCGAGTTTGGTAGGAAGGTGTTGAATCCACTGAGGTGTGTACAAAAGGGACTGGCTTACTCAACATATATGATGTATACAATTCTACTTAATGGTAAAATTTTCACAGGTAAAGAGTTTTGATTTCTCAAATGTTGTACTCCATTTTTAAGGGAGGCAACATGCCCTCCAAAACCATGTCTTAAGATATCTCTTCAACTGTGTGTTTTCTGACAACTGTTGCAGAAATTTTTCTGTCACATCAGCAGATAGTGCACACATCTAAAAACTGTGACTTAGGTAGGCAGATGTTCAAATGCAGCACGGTGTACCTAGAATGTGCATGTCAAAAAACTGTAGCAGGCAAGGATTGCTTACTCAACAGATATCATGTACAATTCAACTCATGGCTAATATTTACAATTATAAGTGTTGCACTGTTTTATATACTACTGAATTTGATGCTTCAGCTGTGGGCTTTCTGACATCTGTGATATGACTTCTTCTGTGGCATCAGCAATTACTGTAAAGGATGTGATTTATATAGACAGGTGATTGAAAGTGGCAGCGTATACAAAAGCACCTGGTAACATGCAGGGCTGATATATTCAACAGATGTAATGTTTATAATTTAATTACTGTTAACACTTTCACAAAGGGAGGGGTTTGATCCATCCAGTGATATATTCACTTTTAAGGGAAGCCATATGCATTCAAACACACTGCTCTTGTTATCACTTCAATTGTTTTCTGATGACTGTGTTATGAGTTCTTCTGTGGCATCAGCAGCTTCTATGCATATGTAGAGATCGTCATTTACATAAGCAGGTGTTCACATCCTGCAGTGTATACCTTGAATGAGTGAGTAAAAAAATCACTGTTGACAAGCAGTACTGGCTTACTTTACAGATGTTGTATGAGATGTTTTATTGCATTTTAATGGTTGGCAGACTGTGATCCCATAAATGCTATACTTCCTTGTAGGCATGCCCAGTTAAACAATATACATTTTATATCATTCACTACACAGCTGTTACCACAAAGCAGAATCGCTATTGACTGATAGTTAATAGTAATTCTCATTTGTCATCCTCTGGGAAAACCTGTTAAGAATTTCTATCTTGCTTCATGGCTCTGTGAATAACACAGTGGAAGTTAGAAACAATGCAAGGAAGACAAGAGTGATACAGGTCTGTCTACAAATTTATTAGATAAAATCTCACAGATTCCATGGTTCTCTCTGTGATGTCAAACTGTCTGTGAGGTATACTGAATGTTGTGAGCCAGCAATTACTGTTGTATGTTTCACAATGCTCAATTCAGTTGTCAGTTTTCAATAATTTCACACACCCTTTGCATGTCTAGCTTCTCACAACTGTTGTATAAACTGTTGTATGGATGCATTAGCTAAAACACATGTTATATGGTGCTGCCTTAGGTAGGCAGCATTTCCAATCTCATCTGATACATACTGAAGCAGTATATGAAAGAATTTCTGCCAGACAAAATGACTTGCTGCACAGATGTGTTGTAATATAGTTTCCTTGGATATAACATTTTCGTAGTGGTTGTTACACTCACTTTAGACATAGATTCATAGATTCATACTAGGCTATCTGCCCTGGGGCATTTACAAGCCTAGCCTGAGTGTGTTTGGCTTTCGCAACCCTTACTTAGAATTGAGTTTGCTATGCCCTTTTTAAGGTTAGTTTACTGAGCCTCTGTCTAGCAGAGACACAGAAGTAATCCCCGGGGTGAATCTACGATCTCTCATCCACTCATCAAGATTCCTCTTGAAGAGAGTCAGTGAGGTGCTCTGCCTAACATGGATCGGTATTCTATTCCAAAGTGAAGGGAGCCTCTGTGTTATGAATCTGTCCCTCCAGCACATTCTATTTAGCTCTGTGCTGAGGTTCAAATCCCTTGCGCGCGTAGTTCTAAGGGATTTGGATTTTCTGAGGTGGAGCATGTCCATTAAATCTGGGTTAGACATAGCTTTGTATGTCAGGCATAGATCGTCTCGAAGTAGGCAGTATGTGACTGAGTAAAGTTGGAGTTTCTTTAACCTGGCAGCATATGGCATCTGCTTGAGACCCTTGATCCTCTTTGTGAGGTACTTTTGGGGTCTTTCCAGCTGCTGCAGGTGGCGGGTAAGGTACATCCCAAAAGGGGCATTGTATTCTATGATGGGTCTGATGAGGGATGAATAGAGGGGCACTGTTACCTCCCCTGATCTGGATGTGAATCCTTTCGTGATAAGGTGGGCTATGTAGAGGGTCTTTCTAACCACTTTGGCAATGTGGTTGTCAAAGGAAAGATTGCTATCAACTTGGGTCCCCAGGGCCACATACATTCACACACATACTTGCTGATGACCTTGTTCATATGAATAACTTCTGGGAAGACTGCCTTCATGGTGCAGGTTTAAAGACTTGCCCCACATCTCCAGTATTCATATATTTCTCCCGTTATTTTCAAAGTTTGTCCAATTTATGCATCATAAGAAGTTATACACTGTTCCACCTGACATCTGTAGTAATCTGTCATACCCTTGAGGATTGCAGTTACTAACAACTGTCTCTTCTGTGTCTCACTTCATACCTTTCACAGCATGCATGTCACTACCACTATGGTTATTGAATTGGCTTTCACAACAAATAACAACATGTACAACATCTTCCTAAGTGTATGCCTTTATCACCATAAATAAATGAGTGCATCTCCAGTATTTTTGCATTCAGAGTTTGAGAGATGTGCCCCTGTAGAATTTAAAAAATGTTTAAGACCAGAATTGTCCTATGACAACATTTTTTCATGCTGAATGTTCAATGACTGTTTGTTAATATGACTCACATTAACAGTGATGTTGTACATGTCCATGATTTCACTCAATGAACTGCAGACCATCACCCTTCGTGTCCATGATTTAACTCAATGAACCATAGACCATCATCCTTCATGTACATGATTTCACTCAATGAATAGTAGACCACCATCCCTTCATTCTCTTTTTTTCTAGGCTTTTCCTTGCTCGTGTATTTATCTGATACTGTTGCACTGGCTTCTTAATTTCTTACCTAATGTACACACTCCTTTGTTTACATAGTGCACACATGTGGCTGTGCATTTGCTTACCATGGCATGGCCAGGATGTGGGCTCAAAGTGAGACTCCTTGCCATGCTGTGTGCCTTGATTTTTAGATTATTTAATTAGCAATGTTGTTCATCATGCTAACATGATCAATTGTGTTACCTTCTGCATGAGGAGCCCAAGACATTAATGAATCCATGGGAATATATTCACAGACTGTATTTTTAGCATTCCTGAAAAATAATAAACCAGAAGGCTGAACTAGTGGTCACAAATCTATCAATTAAACAGAGATTTTAACCAAACTTCTCATATCTGATTCTGCCTTCTTTAAACATCCTGCTAAATTAAACTGTTGTCATATCTGAAAGTATGATTTTTATCAAAAATAACTTGCAGTGATAAACGAAAGTACAAATCTGCAATACTGTAAGTGACAGCTATATCACTCGCTTTGACTCCAACTACATGCTACAGTATTCAGTTCATATGGCCTATATTTTGAGAAAGTGCAAATGTATAAGTACATCTACCATAACAGTCGATGTTTGAATAGATCACTGCTGCAGAAACATAAGTTCTATAGGTCATATCCTGCATAATACATAAAGGCCAGATATATTTCCCAAAGCCTAAGAGCACCTTCCACATGCCCATACTGTTGATAGCTCAAGTTGGTATGAAGAAAATCAGAGTTATGCACTCCAAGCTCTTTAGAGCTTTCATGCCCACAGAAGAGGGAAGGTTAGAACCCTGAAAAAAGGTTTGCTGCATTAATACCTAACATATACAAATGAAAATAAAAAAAAAAATAAGGAAGGTGGAAGGAGGGAGTGGCTGCTGCAGCAGTGATCTATTTGAACTGTTAAGGTTAATTTACTTACATAAATGTACAAACCTCAAAACCTGTTAACAGAAATAATCTCAACAAATCTTAAAATAATGGATGGAGGTGCAAAGGCCCAAAAATAGACAGTGATCTTAAATATTGCTCTTATAAACATAGGAAGTTGCTAGAATATCAGGATTTGTGTTAACATACTTTTTCTTTTCTTTTTTAAATAGTTTTTATTAGATTTTAACTAAAATTGATCATGACAATAATTGTATTTAGAAATTTGTAAGCATAAGAAAAATATGAACAAGAACAAACAAGAGTAACTATTTACAAGAGTGTCTACTAACAATGAAGAATCTAAAAAAGTAATATACACTACAATTATGATTATTTTTTATCTTCCTGTCTCTTGATATGAGTAGAGCTATTTTTATCAAGCAGTTCCTTGAAATTTGTCAACATATTATGGTAGAAGGTGGTTCTAATAGATCTTGATTTAATGGTGATCATTTCCAGATGACATACTTTGGTTGCAATATTTGTGAATTCTTTGAATGGGGGTGTAGCTTCATTCTTCCAATTCTTGGTTATAACTTTCCTTGCAATTGTTAAATGCACCATAAAAGAGGGTATTTCATTATTTTAACACAAGCAAGAATATGGTATTAAAAATAATTAATCACTTAGGTAAAAAAATTGTCCTCAAATAAAGCCTGTAAAAAAGATTAATGTTATTCTAATAAGGTGCAAGTACAACACAAAGAACATGGGTTGCCAATTTGCTTTAAGCTCCTGTTTATATCTCCAATAAACTTGCTTCATTTTAAACATTAATTCAATTTTATGATGTGTGAAGAAAGATCTATGCAAGAATTTTCCAAGTAAAAAGTTTTTATCTTTGATAAGAAGTTGCCTGTTTAGAAAATTGAAAAATGGGTTTTTATCCTCTTTATCTAGAGGTCTGTTATTAATCTGAGTAAAATAGTTCCAATAATTGTCATTGCAACTTTTTGTTTCTTTCTCCACCACGCTATACAACTTGGATAAGATACCCTCTCCAAGTGTGTTTTGTGGTATTAATAATATTAACAATTCAATTAATTTTGGAATAAGATCTCTTACTCTTGGTTGCATTAATTTAATTTTGCCTTCTACATATTATCTGCAAGATTGCACATCCAACCACATATCTTTGTTTAAATCATATTTACCTTTGATATAATCAAAATAATGCAGTTTTTCAATATTCATTAATTTAAGCCATTATATCAGATTTTTTTTCTTTAAATGTAATCATTGTGTCTGACTTTGAAGTGAAAATATTATTTTGAGTGTATGCTATAGGGAAAAGAAGAAAAATATTAGCCTTATATGTTGGAATTCTATAAATTAAGTTTCTAAAGATATTTAATATAGTAGAAATAATATAAAAGTGAGTTGTCTGGTGACTCCTTTCTGAAAAGTAAGCTTTTAGCAACTAATGTAAACTACTGTGTAGTACAATATTATGATTAGAGTGTATGTTATGTTTAAATGTTATAAAAAGGCATCTTAGAAACTGTTTCCACCAGCTGTATGAATATTATTTATCCAAAGAGATGTTGTTTATTATAAACTGATAATAAAGAATATAATTCTAGATCTGGTAGTCAAATACCTCTTGCTATCTAGTCCCTTATAGGATGTTTTAAGGAAATTCTTAGGTTGTTGGGAAACCAAATAAATTTTAAAATGAATGTATTAAATTCTTTAATACATATTTTAGCTGGAGGCAAAGATGATGATTGAATAACATATAAGATGTTTGGTAAAATAATCATTTTTATTATAGTCTCTCTTCCATTATGAAGAAAATTTCATTCCATTTATTTATTACATCCTTTATACTGATTATGCTGTTAGTATAATTGTAATTTATTATAATATTAATGTCATTGGTTAAAATTATCCATAAATAGTTCATTTTTTCTCTTTGCTAATGTATTTAGTAAATCTACCATTTATCCTATCAATATTGGCATTTATGGGTAGTATTTTTGTTTTGTTATTATTAAAGGAGAGACCAGATTTTTTGGAACACATCCATTACCTTAAAAACAGCAGAAAGTAAATTATCGTTGTCACTCACTGTCAGAAGCATGTCATCAGCAAATAACTGGATTTTAGAAACCAAATTTGCATTTATTGACCTAATAAAATTAATAATAAAATTAGCAAAAGATTCAATAATTAGAGTGAAAAGCAAGGGTGAAAGAGGATATCCTTGTTTAGTTCCCTTCAAAATTTGTATTGAATCAAAAGTAAAAGTACCTATTTTAATGTATGAAAAATAATTGTCATAAAGAACATTTATAAGATGTGTAAAATTACTTAAAAATTATATTCCTCTAAGATTAACAAAAGATATTTCTAATTCACAGAGTCAAAATAACTATTAATGTCTAGACTCATTAATGTTAGATTTTCTTTCTTTTGTTTATATAGTTACTGTGGTTATTCCTTTGAATACTGTCATAAGTATTTCTATTTATAATAAAACCAATTTAATCCTCATGAATTGCCATCAGTAATGTATAATCTACATTTAAAAGAGAAACTGGTCTGTACTAAGAGCATTTAGTTGAATCTTTGTTAGTTTTTAAAATTGGGGAAATAAGAATAAATTTCTTTGGAGTCTACTTCACTTTGTTGAAATCACTAATCATCAACCACCTCTTCGTTGAACCCTACTTGTCGAAGTTTTCATTAATTTTATGATCGTTTCAGTGCACTTTTTCGTACAGTAAGTAACCAGTGGGCCATTATCGGGAATTTGCCCTTTTCTCCACAGTAGTACTATCTCAGAGTTGGTATATTTAATTGGGGGAGTGAGGGGTGAAGCCCACACCAGGGTGAGTTTTAAATATGCTGTTTTTGTTGCACTGGCCCACTGATTACTTACCATGGGAAACGTTTGCTGAAATGATTGTTCGACAAATCTCTTCTATGTTATTATTGTTACCTGTCTGATTTTCCAGTTTTACTTTGTCAGGTTTTCTTGTATGTCATACAGTTCTTTGTCCCATCGTTTTTTTTCTTTACTCATAACCAATTGGTGACTCTACCAAAAAGATATACTTTTAGTGAATCCCATAGATAGATATCTGACATATCTCCTGTATTGTTCATTTCTATAAAATGAATTTCTTTAATAAAAAAGTCCTTATTAAGCAAGATATATATGCTGTTATCCTCCTGATCTTAATGTTATTATTAGATTTTAAAAACAGCACAAAAGTGATTGCATTATAATCTGAAAGTGGGCAAGATACCATTTAACTTTGCCTAGTTTATCTAGCAACTCGTTGGAGACATTTACTTTTATCAGTTCTGGATTGTTTTCTATGTCTATGTTAGTAATGAGTAAAGAAAAGTGATTCTGTATCTGAGAAATTATTTATGCCCCTAAGGTGAAATAGTTTGGTGAACTTTAACAGTGCCCTTGCTTATGCCTGCATTTTCCATTTACCTGTTATATTAATATATTTTGGTGACAATATACAATTAAAATTGCCTGCTAGTATGATGCTGCCTTTTGACATTTTAATTACTTGTTCTAGAAGTTGTCCAACAGTTTTAATTCCTATTCCAGGAATCCAATATAAGTTAACATGGGTTAATGAACAAAGCATACCTTTATCATCCATATATATGTCTACGATTTTAAGCATTGGCAAAGAATTTTCCATAATATAGCAACTCCTCTTTTTATTATATAGTGAACTAAATAATACAGAGTAATACTTAGTATTAAATCTGTCTTTATCTTCTGTCAATAGGTGTGTTTCTTGTAAAAAAAATAACTTGAGAGTTAAATAACTTAAATATTTTAGACTACCCCTCTTGCAACCATTATTAAATTAATTAACATTACAATTAGTACATGTCATTTGTCATACAGATCAACAGTGTAGATGTAACTGTATTAAAATTAACTATATGGACCCCGTATATCTGTCCTTTGTTAAAGAACTGCTTGTTAATAGTCATATTGACATTAATACTTAAAAGTTTAATTAGATACATAATAATTGTTATTGCAGATACCCACAAAAAAACAAAAAGGTTTAATGTAACTAAACACTTACTTTTAAAATCCTTCAAACCCCTCATGTAGTCTAACACTCCCTGTTTAAATAGTCTGACCATCCAAGCAAACCCACCCATCTACTATTCTAAAATGCCCAAACCCCTCTGCTTCAGTTAAACAATATTGTCATTAACAGCAAAGTTAACACAAGTCTGTATCATTTAAAACCAGTCTATATGTGTGAAAAATAAGAGAAGATATGTCCCAAAGTTGTTGTTTAACTTACATATTTCTCATTTTATATGATCATTAAAACACTAAGAGATAAATACAAATTTGTATTATTTGATAACTATATACGATCTTGAATCTCATCTACTGTCATCTTGAAAAGGTGAGAAACTGCTGTACTGCAGTTAAAGATTCCTATTATGTGCCTTACAAAAAAATCAATTTCATTCTCAAATCATCTATATTCAATCAGTGAAAATGTAATAGATAAATAGATGTCATGAAACATTTAAACAATAATGTATTGCTATTTGTGCTCAGCGGTTTACTATAATAAACAAACACATCTTATGTCATCCCTATTAAACATGTTTCTTTCTTTGTTTTGTATATAACTTCAAGTGTAATGAAAACATACTCATGACATTAACATCAAGCTTCTAATAAAAACGTTGCCAATGACATATACATGTTCGTGTATGTATTAATGTAATGCTTCTGTGAAACATCTTAATATGTACATTCAAATATAATCTTCAAGAAATGTACTCAAGAATATATCACAGTACATGCACAATTATTTTGTTTTCCTTATTAAAGGATAAAGAGCAACACTTCTGACAGATCTTAATGTAAATATAACATTCACCAAGTCTTTAGTTTACATGCTTTGCATAGCTTTCTTATAGTTTGTCTTATGTAACAAACTATACTGTTTCATATAACAGAAATGGTATGTCCGTATGCTTATTTTTCATTCAAAAAAGATATCAAAACTAATCATCTAGAAAGAGAAACAAACTTTTGGTAACCTACTATAGCATAGTGAATTGTATTATTAAGCTGCAATGTCTTATCAGTACAATAAAACTTAAATTTTAATTTAAGTTACCCAGAAATCAGAGTTTAAGTGTCTTATTGTATTCTCCATTCACCTATTATTTAAATTAACCCTCTAAAGCTGCCCACCAATCACAAACAGTTAAGAGTCCTAATTCTCTGCATGGGCAGGAAACTTCACAGAGCTCGAGCTGTTTACCAGAGGAAAGCTTCAAGTGTCTAAGATGAGAACGTTCAAGCACTAGAGAGAAAAAAAAACTTTACTTGTACTTTTTAAGAATACATCTTGTAAACAGACAACATGTTTCTCCATTTCTCTGACAAGAGTTTCATCTCATTATCAAGACTAAGGAACACATATAACAAATCTATAAGGAGAAATTATTGTAAATATATTCCAAGTATCACATTCCCTTCATTTGTGAACTATAACATGAACTAAAACACCTCCTATACCAAGCCAACAGATATTGCCAATATACTGACCGACAGATTCCATGTCAACTTTACCCCTCTCCCCAAGGGACCAATCACAATACCAGTAGATTGTCAGGCACCCAGTATTACTGCTGCACAGGATAAAACAGCACTGTTCAAGGCCAAGAATACAACTTCTGGGAGACCTGACAATATCCCTGGCTGTGTTCTACATGGGCTACAGAGTGAACTGGCATCTCACCTGTGTGCCCTGTTCAATCACAGCCTCACTTTAGGCTTTGTCCCTACCAAATGGCGCACTGCTACAGCCATCCATCTCCACAATTAAGGAGCCACTACAGACCCTGGGAACTATCGCCCCATTAGCCTAATGAGTCTGATATGCAAAGCTATGGAACACATCAGCATGGACCTAATAAACAAGGATATAGGGAATCTCCAAACTCTGAATCCCACACAATTTGATTTTGTGAAGGGTAGATTATGCCTGCTTAACTTGGTCATCTTCTTTGAGTCAGTCACCAGAGCTGTGGATGAAGGCAAGGTGGCTCATACAGCCTACCTTGATCTGGCCAATCCTTTGATACCATTCCCCACTCAGAAATCATAGAAAAACTCACTAAGCTAGGCATCAACCCCTATATCACTAGGTGGGTTGCAAACTGGCTCACAGGTAGAACTCACAGTATTAAAGTAGCTGAGTCCAAATCAGACTGCTGACCAGTCACAAGTGGAGCCCACAGGGTTCAGTACTGGCTCCTCTCCTGTTTGGTATCTATTTCTCTGAAGTCCAGACTAACATGAAGGGACTATGGCTGACAAAGTTTGCAGACGACTGCAAGTTGGGAGCTATTATTAACTCCATGGGTGATGTTGACATCCTACAGAAAGGCCTCACTGACACCAATGACTGGTGTCAGAACCATGACCTTAAGCTCAATGCCAAAAATGTGTCATCATCCCATTTGGGAAAGAAAACAGTTCTCATCAATTACCACATCAATGGTAGTTCACTGAACACATAAGACATTATAAGAGATCTGGGAACACAGGTTGACAGCAACCTCTCTTTTGACCACCACACTACCACTGTGGTCAGAAAGTCCTTTTATGTGGCACATCTGATTACTAAGGGTTTTGCATCCAGGAAGAAAGAGGTCATTGTCTCCCTCTACTCTTCCCTCATTAGGCCAATCATTGAGTACAATGCCCCATTTGGCATGTACCTCACTAAATACCTGCAACAACTAGAGAAGCTGCATAAATACTTCACAAAGAGGATCCTAGGCTGTAAACATTTGTCCTATATGGACAGACTAAAAAAACTCCAACTATTCTCTGTCTCATATCGCCTACTTAGAGGCAAGCTCTGTTTGACTTACAAAGCCATGTCTGACCCAACTCTGTTAGAAATGCTACATCTAAAGAAATCCCAATCCCTCCGCACCACACACTCCAGACACCTCAACCTCATTACCAGAATCAACAGAACATGCTGGAAGGACAGGTTCATAACCCAGAGACTGCCCATGCTATGGGATAGACTTCCCATACATGTCAAGCAGAGCACCTCACTGGCCCTCTTCAAGAGAAATCACTCTAGTGGCTTTACTTGACAGAGGCACTGGGTACTAAGATCGGGTGGCACAATGCTAGGATAATCCTATGGGCTAGGCTGGTAAAGGCTCCAGGGCCATTAGCCTAGTACATACCTATGAACCTAAATATATCCACAGAGAAAGGAATTAACCCCTCCAGCAAAAACAAACACATCCCAATTCATCTGGTAAGGCACAACAGTAAACACATTACCAAAGCCCTTGCACTAATAAGGTAAACAACTTTCAGGTTATACTATTACTAATGGTAAAACAACTCCTCAAATATTACACTGAATTACAGTCAGGCAGGGTCAAATCTACAATAATAAAATATGTTTGTCTATTTATCTCCTGTAAGGCATTTTTTCACTGTTAATGCTCTTAAAACATGAAATGCTACTTGAAGCACAAGCCCCTTTTTAGTAAATACTTTCCCATTTATGGGAATAAGACAACTTAGAGAAATTTGAAAATCATACATGAGTGAAACCACCATGAAAAAATACTGCTGTATAAAAGTCCAACTGATTTATTAAATAAAAAGAACAGATGAGCGCTTTCGCGTACCGACCAGTATGCTTCTTCAGATCTTGACATCTAAATTTATAAAACCACTTTTATATAAAATTATTTATTCGTATTTATTTTATTTGATTCCACCATTCTGTGGAACGTACAGTTACCTGGAGGAACAGGATTTTTAGGCATGTCTTATTCTTTTTGTGCTTTCTACTTGTAGAGTTCACAGAGATATCAGGAAGCTAGTATACTTCCATTGCACTGCACTGATTATTTGTTTAATTGTTAAATTGATAGATTGATTAATTGATCATTTTTGAGTATGAGCTTTTGTATAAAAGTGGTTTTATAAATTTAGATGTCAAGATCTGAAGAAGTGTACTGGTTGGTACGCGAAAGCGCTCATCTGTTCTTTTTATTTAACAAATCAGTTGGACTTTTATACAGCAGTATTTTTTCGTGGTGGTTTCACTCGTGTATGATTTTCAAATTTGTTCAGTTTTTTGACGAGTGAACCTTTGGATTTATAGCAGCGTCTAATTTCATCAAACAACTTAGAGAAACTTAGAGACGTAGACATGTAAAGTAATGTAATCAAACTCAGTGTAACAGCAACTGACAGTCATATACAAGGCATAATGGTGATCAACTGTCAATGCAACACCATGGTGTAAATTTTGGTGTGGGGGTTATATGCTTCTTTTAAATAAGGATTGATACTAAAAATGACCTAATAATATTTTGTTATAACATATCAAGAAAGTATTGGTTGTTTATAAAATAGGCAAGGATAACATAAAAAGGTCAGGTTACTATGTAATAACAGACTTCTTTTTGATTTTTTAACTTCTGTTTATGTTATAGATGAGTACAAGATCTTTTCCAGTATTGTTTTAAAAAAAAAATACAAAGATAAAGAATAGACATATTTATATAAGGTGAAAAGCAATCCTTAGCACTTTTTTTCCTTTATATATATCAATTAAGAAATCAGTCATTTCTCTCTTAATTTCTTCTTCTTTTTATTTACCTTCCATCTATTTTTTTCTGCTTGTCTCTTTCAAGAACATAGCGGACCAATCCATATATTTTATTAGATTTTAGATATGACAAGGTAGGGTCCAGATCTTCAAAGAATTTTGTTTCATCTGAAAGGAAAACCTTTAATCTGGCAGGAAACAGTAGATGTATTTTTATTTGCTTTTTTTTTTTAAGTACTCTAATGAGAGGAAGAAATAGTTTTCTCTTGGATATTACTGTTGCAGAATAGTCATTGTCAAAATGAATGCTACATCCATCTATTTTGAATGGTGATTTGTCCCAGGAAGTCTTAAGAACAAGTTCTTTATCTTGAATAAAAAATATTTAACAATAGACCTCAGCGAAGTGTTGTTTTTAGATGCAGGACTAAGATCGATGTGCTCTCTCTCTCTGTTCTGAATGCGAGTGCTTCTGGTAAGTCTAAAATTTTAGGGAGCCAGGAAGATAAAAATAATCATATTATTACCTTCAGTTCTTTCAGGTAATCCAAATATACGGATGTTATTCTTGCGAGTTCTGTTTTCAAGGTCATCAGTTTTTGCTAGGAGAAGTGTATTTTGCTTTAACAGGAACTCAATATTGTTTTCATCCTCATTCAGTCTTCCTTCTGTGTCATTTAAAGAATCTTCGATGCTTGATATCTGGGTCTTCTGCATCTGCAGAGCTTTCGGTTCCATTTGTTTGGAACAGTTCTGTTTAAAATACTCAGTTTTGGTGTCCAATTTATCTAGCTTAAGTGATAATTCTTGAAAGTTAGTACTGAATGAATCTCTTTAAGTGCAGAATCTTGTGAAGTTACCTTTTTATGACTTATTCAAAGGTTGGACACAGTAATGAATATTCCCACAAAGAATTTGACAGGAAAATAATGGAAAATGAATTTTTTGATACAGTCCTGGAGCACTGCAAGATTTATCAAAATTCGCTCAATTAAGTTGTTTAGAATTCTTTAGAAATCTAATTTCCTGACATAAATATATGTAGAAGCAGAGCAGGAGAAAAATGATGCTACCCTAATCTCATCCTGGCCACATACTCCCCATTAGCAATCTTTTTCTTAAGGATATGAAGTCTGAAACTCAAATTCATGCTACATGACTTTAAGCCTCAGTAATCTGTCAGAAAACCACAAACTGTATGAGAAACAGAACAAAACTATGAGATAAAAATCTGGACATTCATCAAACATCTGGTCAGTTGAGAGGTATGATATACTATGTTCTTCATTACATCACTGCTGTAGTAGTCTGAGTAATATGGGTAGAATACCAGGGCTTATAAAGGCTGGGAGGAGGAAGGATGAGGGTCAAGGGCCCCCCTGGATAATGGTCCTAGCAAAACCTGCTCTGGACCTGGAAAAGGAATCTATTTTGCAGTGCTTTGTAAAAGTATATATATAGAGGGCCAAGCTGCTGCCTCCACAATATTTCTAGATTCCACTAGTAGAATGTGCCTTGACCCTGCCTGGGATTGACTTATTGTGGCAGGAATAACAAAAGAAAATAATATGGAACAGCTATATGGAAATGACATGCTATGACACTGGCTGTTATTTTTTCTTACCTTCATAAGAAATGAATAAAGATTTTAGTTCTTTCGAAAAGTGCGTGAGTCATCTGAGGACTTCCAAGGTGTGGAATATCCTTTCTCCCTCAATTTTGGGTCCGTAAAGAAGTCAGGGAGATGGATAGCTTGGCTTAATGTAAACCACTTTAGGCATAAATGAAGGATTCATTCTCAAAGAAACCCTATCTTTGTCAAAAACAAGATAAGGTTGACTCACCATATGAGACTACAATTCAGACACTCTTCTTGTATGTCAACAACATCTTTTCTTATTATTAGACTCAAATCAAGCTGATGAGCTGGTTCAAATGGAGCAAGTGTTAATTTTTCCAAAACAAAATTAAGATCTCAAAGAGGGTCCGCTTGCTTTCAAGGAGGTCAGGAATGTAGAACCCCTTTCAAAAACAACTTAAAATGAGTGCACTGAGGGGGGAATAAGGTGTAGAGGGTGAAATGTACAGAAACATATGTTCTATAAAAAGTTTGGAGTATGTGTTTGAAGGCATGTCTCAAGTGATGAAAAAGTGCTGAATACACTGTTTGAGTTCCTTCCATTTAAGGAAATGATCATGTATCAGGAAATGTTAGTCTTTTATGTACAAACCTGCTTAGCCTAGTAACAAGAATATTTTTGTATTTGCAACTGTTAGCTTTGAAACTTGTCCAAAATTGATTGGTCAGTATTGTATTTCTTTGTTCTAACAAACTGCTGATGCAGTACATTAAGAGAGTATAGAAGCAGTTAGTTTTTATACTTTGGGGAGACTGTTGCTGAAACTCTGTCTCCCACATGCATGTCTGTCAATAAAGACTTTGGATTGCTGTGAAGAGATTGACTCAGTTATTTACTGCCATAACAAAGGAGGGCAGACATGCTGAAATGGATAAAATATGAATCTTGATAAAGGAATAAGAAAGGCTACGGAATAATAACTCTCTCTGATTCTTAGTGTGGCACCAACTAGAAAATATCTTATGTTTACTAGTATAGCAGAGGTTTCTAATACCTGCTGAATGCCCTCAGAAAACAGGTGGCTAAAATGTATTAAAATTCTATCATCCAGGCAGTCAGCTGAAGTTATTTTACATTGGGATGTATCAAACAACCTGTTTTGTATTGGATAAAGTCTACGAGGAAGCTTGTGGTAATTGTCCTTGGCCACTTTCAAAACAATGCAGAGCTACTGTTGCCTGGGCCAGAAGGGAGTCACCACAATGATCTTTGGAAAGTCTTTCTGAATCCTCAGAATGACTCTGGATATCACTGGAAAGGGTGGAAAGGCATAGAGGAACATGCGTATCTAAGGGACTGAGACTCCCTCTGTTCTCCATGCCTGCTTGCAAGGAGTCCTGGAGCAGAATGTGTCCTGTTGTTTGTTGTAAATAGAGGTGAACAGGTCTATCCAAGGTATTCCCACAGCTGGATCAAACCCCTGAAGACTTCCCCGATTATATTTCCATTTGTGAAGGTCCATCATTGTCCTGCACAGTTTATTTGCTTAAAAAGTTTGCTCTGATAAAATGTAAGAAGCCTGTAGAGTGAAATAGTGCTAAATTACTATAACCCAACTTCCACAGCTAATCTGCACAGGGGAAAATTTGGAATCTTGTGTTGTCTGTGATCACTTGAAGAGGTCCTGGAGAAGTCAGATGACTGAGAGACTTTAGTGCATTTACTATCAAAATCTATCTGATGCTTCTGTGTTTTTGTCCGGTGTTTTTCTTCCAAAGACTCTGTTCTTTTACCCCAAAGACATAATAGCCAAAAATGAAAAGCACGGTTTGAGACACCTGCTGTTACAGATGTAGTGGAGTTGTAAAGGAGAACCGAAGAAGAGCCAGATCCAGCTCTAAACGACCTAAGCAGTTGCGTATGGCCCACTGGTTGGGAGGGGGTGTCTGCTGGTCACAGACCTGGGAGCTCCCTCAACATTTAAATTTTAATTGAAAAAATACAGGATTGTTTTTTAGCCATGCTCTTCTTTAAGGACACAATGTATGTATCGATGGACACACGTTTGTGCAGTTAACACAACAATATCTGTTGTTTCTCCTTTTTTTCTGCATGTGTGGAATTTAAAGCTGAAGACATAGTTATTCATTCCAGGGGCAGCAGTAAGATGTGTATATGAAAAGCCCTTGTTAGGTATGTCAGGTTAGTTAATTAACTTGCTCAGGCTCAAATCCTGTACATTGGTTACAGGAAACAAGAGCCTGAATCCTCACAACCAACTTCTAGACTACTTTATGGTTATACCAACTGTCCAGATTTTTGCCTCCTATTTTTGGTCTTTTCCTAATAAAACTTGTGGCTTTCTGGCAGATCATTGAGGATAGAAGTCACTAAATGACAGACATTTGGATTTGAGACTTTACATCCATCATAAATAAAGTTTATAAGAGCAGTAATTAAAATGTGTCCCTGATTTTGGGCCTCTGCCCCCCCCCATTATCTTATGCTTTGTTTATCTTTCTTAGTCTGAGAGAATGGGAGGTTTATTAAGAGTTTCAGTGCATTATTCAAGGAATTATAAGTTTCAGTGGAAGAGAAATTTTCTTTTGCTCATGTTAAGTCAGTTTTCAATGTGAAACTGTTTTCTTTAGCAAATAGCCAGCAGTGTTTGTGATATACAACTTGAAAGCAGTGTTAGTAGCATAGCAGGTAGTATACTTCCCTTTGGTATTTAAGGCTGTGGGTTCTACTCCCCCACCATATACATAGATTTCTGATAGTGTGGTGTACTTTAAGGGATGATGGGAGTACTTACTCCTGAGTGTGTCCTCCTTTGGATGAGGTGCTTGGTAACTATGACCCTATTGTTGCTTTGTCAGTTATTCCCTATTGTGATATTACCAGCTTACCATTTTTTAGGTAGCCTAGGCAAATTATTATTCAAAACACTGAAATGTATAAAGTTATTTGCCAGCAGCAATATTTTCATTACTTACAGATCTCTTTATTGTGGAATTATTCATATGACTTTTACTTCAGCAGAGATTGTGCATACTGACTGATTTAGTCATTATTGGTTTACATTTTGTTTCATTGCTTACTGGAAAAAATGTTCAAAAGTAAAATTTAAAACACAGTCAAACAAGTGGTACTGTATGGAATATAACTTAATACAATCAAGAAAGTGAATCAAAGAATACAAGCATGGTCCAACAAATGTAAGCAAGGGGCCTATGGCTTAAAAACAACCCAAAGGTAAACAATCTGCTGCTGTTAAGATGCATTTTCTTTGAATGTGGGTTTCAGTGCCATTTCAAGTGCAGAGAAGTCTACTGTTCATGCTAAGTCTGTTTCATTCTGAGACTCTATTGCTTTGTTTAGCAAATGGCTATTAGCTTTTATATTATAAATTTTGAAATATCTTTAAATTAAATCCAAATCACTGTGGAAGTTAAGAAGAAAATAGCATGTATACTGACAGGTTAAATAGCCAAGTAATGGGACACTTGAATGGCTGAGGGGGGTCAATCAATTACTCTGCCTATGGTTACATTTGGGGTTCCTATTACGAGATTGAAGTTTCAAAACTTTGAACACGGGAACAAAAATAAATAAATAAAAGATGCAACAATAAACTAACTGGTAAATATTCCCTTTCCACACTATAGTGCAGTCTCGGAGTTGGTATAGTTAAAGAGGGGTGGGGTTGCAGGGGGACTTGACCCCCTGCTTGCAACAGTTAGTTTACTGTTGCATCATTTATTTTTCTTCTGTATTCGAACTTCAGCAAGTTCAATTATATGGTTTCGACCATATAGGGTTCGAATTTGAAGTTCGATAACGTAATAGGAATCCTACATTTGGCCATGATCTGGCTGTGAATGGAAGTCCTGGGTTTTGATAATACTGGCCACTGTACTAAAACAGTTATCTTTTTACAAATCCCAAAACTCTAAGCGAAGTAGTGAAATTTCAACACTGACCAATCAATCTTTTTTATGCCTGCAGTTACCCAAGCATGTGAATGCAGGCAGGCTGGAAACAAGCAGGCATTCCAGAAGCAGAAACAGATTTATGAGGAAGCGACCACAGCTACAAGGGCAGCTGGAGATTGGACCCTTTTGTTTGTCCCAAAATTCCAATGATTTGATTGTTAATCTTTCTTCAGTAGAATTAACTGCAGCAGATAAAGACTTATTTAATTTAGGGCTTTCATTTATGCCCACAAAGAGAACTAAATTGTTTGATGCCCTATTGGATTTTAAGTTGTTTGTACATAACGTGGCACTTAAGATTATTGTTTGGTAGTAATGAGTATGCACCTTGTTTAAAATGACCCAGTCAGTTTGTGCCTCCAAATCCACCTTTGGTCGAGGCATTTTCTAAATTGTGTGATAATATATATGAGCTGTTTATTGAGCGACACAGGAACTCTTTCTTTAACTTAAATAGAATGCAATTTGAAACCTTAAATAGATTAATTCAATGCAATGATTATATATATACCCCACTGATAAAGGAGGTGGAATTACCCTTCGGGAAAAACAAGGTAACCCCAAGCTACCATATAGGTGGCAATCCACTAAGCACAGAAGAGGCTATCAGGGACCTGAGGACCCAGGTTGACAGTGGCCTTTGTTTTGACACTCACATTGCTAAAGTGGTTAGAAAGACCTTCTACATTGCCCACCTGATCATGAAGGGATTCACATCCAGATCTAGTGAGGTCATTGTTCCCCTGTACTCTTCACTTATCAGACCAATGATCGAGTACAATGCCCCATTCGGGATGTATCTCACCTGACATCTGCAGCAATTGGAGAGACCCCAAAAGTTTCTCACCAAAAGGATAAAGGGACTCCAAAATCTGTCATATGCTGCCAGATTGAAGAAACTACAGCTCTATTCAGTCACATACCGTCTGCTCAGAGGTGACATGTGCCTGACATACAAGGCCATGTCCAACCCGGAATTAATGGACATGCTCCACCTCAAAAAATCCAAATCCACCAAAACCACTAGAGCAAGCGACTTAAACCTTAGCACGGATATAAATAGGACGTGCTGGAGAGACAGATTTATCACTCAGAGACTCCCTATGCTGTGGAATAAAATCTCGGTCCATGTGAGGCAGAGCACCTCGCTGGCTCTGTTCAAGAGAAATCGTGACCTGTGGATGGGAGATCATAGGTTTACCCCGGGAATCATCTCTGTGTCACTGTTGGATAGAGGCACAACAAACTAATGGGCACAGTATTTTTTCATATAAGGGGTGGCACAAAACTTTGGGCTAGGCTTATAAATGCCTTAGGGCAGATAGCCTAGTTTAAACCTATGAACCCATGAACCTATGAATACTACTGACTATGTAAATCCTATGATGGTTAAATTGTCTAGCTCAGTTACGTACTCTGAATGTGATAGAAGTGATGTTGCATATTTGCTTGATAGATTGAATGCTTTGCTGTTTGATATGTTTATTGAAGGGTCTATTAGGAAAGAACTGTTAGACTATTTTTCAGCCAAACATCCTTTGTTACCAATGATTTATGGACTTCCAAAAGTTCATAAGACTTTATTTAACCCTCCCATGACACCTATTGCATTAGGGAGAGGTTGGGCAATGGAACCCCTTAAGATATATGTAGAGAAACAGCTGTGCCCTATCATTGAGAAAGAGGACACTACACTAATGGACACCAAACATTCTTTAAAGAGATTAGCTCAATGGTCTGTGAATTGCAATTCAGATGATTTTCTTCTAGTGACAATGGATGTTGTCTGTCTGTTTACTGTAATTCCAAATGATATTGGAATTGAAGATGTGAGATTATCTTTGAGTCAACATACAGATTATTTGACCTGTAAGATTAATTTGATTTGTTGTCTTTTGGAATTGGTTTTAATCAATAATGTTTTTGTTTTTAATGATAAGCTTTGTTTATTCAGAAGATAGATGTAGCTATGGGCACCATGTGTGCAAATAGTTACGCAAACATGGTGCTCGCATATTAGGAAGCCACATATGTTTTCTATTCATCTAATCCTTTTTCTGGCAAAATTTTACATTACAGTCAATTTGCAGACGATGTGTTTTTTGCATGAGCTGGTACAGTTGATGGATTATATTTATTTTTGGGATATTTACATCAAATGACACAGTTTCTTAGTTTCACCCTTAATTATTCTGATTCATTTATTGAGTTTTTAGACATACGAATTCTTAAGAATGAGGGTGTTTTGGATACTGTTTTGTATCAAAAGCCCTGTAAAGTAAATAGTAAGCTGCATGCACATAGTATGCATCCCAAAAGGCTTAAACTGAATGTGACGAAGGGACTGATTTTTTTTTTTTTTTTTTTTTAGAAATGCCAGATTACACACAAGGGGCAGCAATATATACACCTTTTTGATGTTCTAGCTAATGAATATAAGCAACATGGCTATTCTGATTGATATTATTAATGTATAGAATGAAGTCTTGTCATTAAGACATGGTCAAGCTAGAACTTATTTCACCAGTGATGAAGCTATCCCTATAAGGAGAGGTCACAAGACTGATTTTCTTAGGACATCCCTCACATATTTGCATGATGCTGGTGCTATATGTAATATTATTAGGAAGCACTGGAGGATTATGTCAGATGTAAAATGAAAGAAGGTTCTTGGTTATGAGCCGTGCTTTGTTTTTAAAATAATCCCTCTCTGAAGAGGATGTTATGTTATTAACCTCTAGTTTACACTCCAAATGAAGAGAATTTATATAGAGGGAAAGGAACAAACCCCTGTGGTAGTTGTAATATTTGCAGTTATAACAAGGTTGACAATACTTTTGTACATCCTTTGAATGGCCATACTTTTATTTTTGATGTTTCTGCGGTTTCTAAAAAAAATATTCTTGTTTATTTAGCACTATGTGATTTTTGAGGTTCCCATTATATTGGCAAGACTAACAGATGTCTTAGGGATCGCATGAGGTAGCACATTTATAGTATTGGTGAGGGTGACCTTAAAATGCATTAGCCAGGCATAATGTGAAAGAACAGGCATCAATCACATATGTTTAAATTTCTAGTGCTAGAGAGATATCGAACTACCATAAGAGGTGGGGATGTTAGCACTCAGACTGAATATTTAGAGTTGAAATGGATTCTGCACGTAGGGGCACTGGGTTGAATGGTAATATCCCTTTAAAACCATCTCTGAGGTTAAAGAAGTTAAGATATTGATTACTTGATTGCATTATTTAAATCAAATGTGTGAATATTGTGTTTAGATCTGATGAAGAAACTTTGTTGTGAAAACACTCGTCTTTTGTATTTTTTTTTTTTATTAAAAAAGTTAGTTTTTATCTTAAGAGTGGCCTTCCATGTTTACTGACTCTTACTTTGGATGTTGCTTGGTTTCTATAGTTGGTTTGGCTCCATGTCCTGGCTCTGTTTGATATTACCAGCTTACTAGTTTTTTTTTTTTTTTAATGTAGCCTAAGCAATTTATTCTTCTAAACACTGAAATGTATAAAGTTGTCTGCCAGCAGCAATATTTTAATTGCTTACAGATCTCTTTATTGTGGAATTATTCAGATGACTTTTACTTCTGCAGAGATTGTGCATATTGACTGATATTGTTTGACTGTAATGAAGTTGAAAGATCTTTTATGGTTAAAATGTTCTGAAATGGGTAGTTTAGTCATTATTGGTTTATATTTTTTTGTTTCATTGCTTACTGGAAAAAATGCTCAAAATTACAAATTTAAAACACACTCAACAAGTGGTACTGTATCATTCCAGGAATATAATTTAATACAAAGTGAATCAAAGAATACAAGCATGATCGTAAAAAATGTGAGCAAGGGAACTATGGTTTGAAAACAGCCCAAAGGTAAACTTAATCTGCTGCTGTTAGGATGCATTTTCTTTGAATGCAGGTTTTAATGCTGTTTCAAGTGCAAAGAGGTTTACTGTTCATGCTAAGTCTGTTTTCATTCTTAGACTGTATTACTTTGTTTAGCAAATGGCTGGATATCAGTTTTTGTGCTATAAAATTTGAAATAGTTTTACATTAAATTTAAATCACTGTAGAAGTTAAGAAGGAAACTAGCATGCACACTGACAGGTTTAAACAGTGTTTGTAATAACTAAGGAGACATAGCCAAGTAATGGGACACTAGAATGGCTGCGGGGGGGAGGGCAATTAATTACCCTGCCTAGGATCCCATTTCACCATGATCTGGCTCTGAATGGAGTTCCTGGATTCTGATAATACATGGCCACTCTACTAAAATAGTTCCCGGTATACAAATCCCAAAACTTTAATTTGAAAAGTCAGGGGGTATTGATGTTGGGACCATTTCTGCTGAATAGCTGCATATTTGAGCCGTTTGGTTAGCTGTTGTATACCTACATCAACTTTATTACAAGCTGAGATAAGTACAGACTTGCAGTGTTATAAGATAGTACTGCATTTTATTTTTCTATTATTTATTGTTTCATTGAATATTTTGTTAGAGATAGTACTGTATTTTAGCTGCTTATTTATTTGCTTCACTGAATACTATAATCTCTCTGTCTGCAGTTAGTTTTCTCACCTGCCCTCCCTGTTCTTGTCATGGTATTAATCTTGGTGGCTTTGGAATTTCCCTCCCCTCCTGCAAATTTGGGTTTGAACACTCCTCCTGGGGCCATCTCATTTGCTCACTCAACCGAGTACAGTGAGATCATATTTTGATTTCAGATACTCCTACCAGTCCCATCTTTTCAGTTCTATCCCAGTCTAGTCTCATTAGCTCATTCTACCTAATACAGAGAGAACATTTGACTAGGCATACCCACTTACGCCCTGAACTTGTCTGATTGAAGATAGCTGGAACAGAGCTCAGTTTTGAGCATTTTACTGGTTAATTTGGTAATTTGTTTAAATCAGTTTGCTCATTTTCTATTGTTATATAAAAATTGCACTTTATTTATCTGCTTTTACTGTATTTTTGTTTCTTCCTACTTCATTACCTTATTTTGCTTTTGCCTCTTCTTAAAAGTACTTGATTGTATTTATTCGGCTGCATTTATTACTGCTTGGTAGTAGCCTAATTAAATTGTAACTGCTATTCTAAGCCTGTTGGTTTAAGCACTTGAGCTTCAGACCAGTTGTTTTACAATAAGAAGGTTTTTGGTCAGCACTGTTGTGGCAGGACAGGTAGCTTACATCCTTCTAAGTTGGGAATTGCTGATTGAAGGCTCAGTGTTTGTTATTCTAAAAGTGTATTAGATCTGGTTTAATCACTTGGGCTTCAGGACAGTTATTTTACATAGAGAAGGTTTGTGGTCTGCACTCTTGTGGGAGGAGAGGCTAGATTCTGGCCTTCTGAACTGGGAATTTCTGGTTAAAGGCTTATTGTGCCTGCTTATTTGAACTGTTTATTTCTGAAATTGGTATGCCTTATTTGCTGTAGCATAGACTAGATTCAGGCCTGCTGAATCTAGCTTTGTTTGTATAACTTGAGCAATAGTCCAGGTCATCTTTTTTTGGAGAAGGTTCCCCTGCACCCTAGTGGTAGGAGTGTGCAGTTAGAACTTGTCTGATTGAAGACTATTGTAACAGGGCTCAGTTTTTACCTTTTTTTACTGGTTAATTGGGTAATGTGTTTAAATCAGTGTGGCAGTGTTCCATTGTTATATATATAAGAAATGCACTTTATTCATTTGCTTTTACTGTATTTGTGTTTCTTCCTACTTTATTACATTATTTTGCTTTTACTCCTTAAAAGTACTCAGTTGTATTTATTCTGCTGCGCTTATTAGTGCTTGGTAGTAGCCTGATTAAATTGTAACTGTTATTCTAAGTCTTTTGGTTCAAGCACTTGGGCTTCAAACCACTTGTTTTACATTAAGGTTTGTGGTCTGCACTGTTGTGGTAGAACAGGTAGAGCACATCCTCATAAGTTGTGAATTGCTGATTGAAGGCTCAGTGTCTGTTATTCTAAAAGTGTATTAGTTCTGGTTTAAGCACTTGGGTTCAGGCCAGTTATTTTACATTAAGAAGGTTTGTGGCCTGCACTCTTGTGGGAGGAGAGGCTAGATTCTGCCCTTCTGAGCTGGGAATTTCTGGTTAAAGGCTTATTGTGCCTGCTTGTTTGACCTGTTTCTTTCCAAAATTGGTGCGCCTTGTCTGCTGTAGCATAGAATAGTTTCAGGCCTGCTGAATCTAGCTTTGTTTGTATAACTTGCGCATTAATTCAGACCATCTTTTTTGGAGAAGGTTCTGCTGCACCCTAGTGGCAGGAGTGTGCAGTTAGAACTTGTCTGATTGAAGACTGCTGGAACGGGGCTCAGTTTTTAGCTTTTTATTGGTTAATTTGTCTAAATCAGTTTGCTCATTTGCTACTGTTATATTAAAAAATACACTTTATGCATTACCGCTTAGCTAGTGTTGAACTATTCCCGGCACCATAAAGTCTGCTCTTCAAATTTTCCCTTAGAACTAGCCATTTATTTTTAGTTTTAGCACTCAAATCTGTTCCTTTTAGCTCCGCACTTGTTCAGAACTCATTGTAAGCACTAAATAAGCTACAAATTACTACAGCACTTGACTTTCCACACTTGTTTAGAGGAAAAACAGTTTTTAGTACTTAATAAATAAGCACCTATCCCGGCATGTCTAAGGGTCAGCTCCCGGTGTTTTCTCCTGCCTACCTGATTAATCTGGGCATCTTGGGGCAATGAGGCAATTGCCTCATGTACACAGACAACCCCCTCCTCCTACCACCCAACACTGTTTATTTCATTTATTTATTTAATTTATTTATTTACCTTACATTTGTTAACCGGGTTAGTCTGGCTGAGCATTTGGCTCATTTTCAGCAGAGACCAGGGGAGAAAAGCTCCTCAAGACAACAATTTATTAAATTGTAGTTACATAGTAGTAACAATCAGCTATAGGCCCTTACACGCAGAGACCTGGAGAGAAAAAAAAGCTCTTCAGGCAATTCAATTATACAGAGTATTAACAACTGGCAGACAAGTATGTAAGTTGTTGCAAACAAGGTTTTAAACAATCAGCATAAGAAAATGTGACTAGTTTCAATATTATTATATTATTACACTACAATACTTACTCTTCACTACAACCTGTGAGAGATGCACTTATATAGCCAAACTGGAAGCAAAGCTCTCTTCACTCAAGACTGGACTAGACAGTCAAGAGGAGTAGGTAAACACTTGCACCACACCACACTCATCCCATAGTCCCTCAAAACCTACACCACCAAACTTTGCCCAAGCAACAGAGACTTCCAAAGCAGAAAAGCAAGCAACCTCCACCCCCAACACAACTCAAATTACACATAGCCCACAAACTCAGTGTGCCACTCAACCACAGCCCATAAGGCATAACAACATACCCAACACTCTAGTCATAGGTGACTTTATAGTCAGGCACACTGATGTTCCACTCACCAGGCTAAACAAGGAGAAAGTTACTGTCAGCTTCCTGTTGGGTGCCAGGATCCACAACATAACTCATGCACTCAGGTCACTCCACAACAAGTACAAATATGACTATGTCATTGTCCATGTTAGTGTGAATGACCTGAGATGTACCTCCCTAGACTACATGAAAAGAGACATGGAGGAGCTCTCCAATCTTGTAGCCCAGGCAGGTATGACCCTAGCCCTGAGTAGCATCCTGCCATCAACCAGAATGATACCACAGTACAAGGACAAAATGATTGACTTGAACAACTGGCTAAGCTTCTGGTGTTATTCTAAGGGGATCCAGTATCTGTCTGCCTGGGATGACATAATTGACAGACCATGATGCTTTGCCAGAGATGGCCTGCACCTGCTGCCCTTGGGATTCCAGATACTGGCTAAGGCTCTTGCCACCTCTACAGTGCCTATTTTAGGCAAGGTTCAAATGACAAATTCACCACCATAACAGGTACAAACAAGCAAAATCTGAGGGTAATGCTACTCAATGCTAGAAGTCTAAACCTCAAAATGCACTCACTTGAGGCACTCCTTAAAATGGAGAACATCGACATCTGTGCAGTGACAGAGACCTGGTTCAAGGCTCCAGACAGCACCCTGCATTACCAGGCTATAATTCATGCCACACCTTTCGGCCACCTAACATGGACCGAAACACTAAAGGCGGAAGCGTGTCCATATTCATTAAGGATATCCACACCTCCAGGCTAGTTGCTCAGCGTAATGCATCCGACACTATCCAACTAACTCTGGGCAAGACCGCAATCCAAACTGTAGCTTGCTACAGATCCCCCACCTTGCCCCAGGATTCCCACACCTCATTTCTTGATACACTAGAAAATATTAGGGTACAACCCAACATCCTAATAATGGGTGATTTCAACTACCCCACCATTAACTGGGAAAACTACTCATGTACCAACTCTTTTGCTCAAAGTTTTCTAGAATTCATAAATTCCAATGCCTTGGATCAACTTATCCACACCCCCACCAGGGGTACCAATAACCTAGAACTGGTCATTATCAACATAGGCGACCGGTGTTCCACACCAGAGGTCAATTCCTTGTTGGTCAGATCTCACCACAAGCTAATCACCCTAAACATCCACATGCCGCCCCCACCCCCCATTAGGGAAACCACTGTAAAAAGTTTCTCTAAAGCCAACTTAACACTTCTTAAGACAGAAGTGTCAAACTTCACTACATTCATGCAGACGGACAAAAGAGGTACAACTGCTGAATCCTACACAAATGCACTTTATTAGCACTTACATGAGTGTATGGATCGTGCTATCCCCAACAGAACTAAGATGCTATCCTCTAAAAAATGGAAGCCAATCTGGTAGTCACCTGCCATAAACAAACTCTACAACAGAAGAAAGAAACTGCTGCAAAAAAGAGTACAATCCCATGATTGGAGAAACTCCCTGGTCAGCCTCAGTTAGAAACTGAGATCCTTCATAAAATCCTCCAAAGCTAGTTATGAAAACAAAATTGCCAATGATTCTAAAGACAACCACAAAGCATTCTATAGCTATGTCAAGAAACTCAATGGCAACACTCAGATCTGCTCTGAGTTACAGCACAATGGCACTAAATATACAGAACCAACTGATATTGCCAACATCCTGGTAGATAAGTTCAGTGCTAACTTTATCCCCCTCTCACCCGCTAAAGGGCCCATTTTTATACCGAAAGAATGCAAAGTTCCTGTAATTATGGCTGCACAGGTAAAAACCACACTATCCAATGCCAAGAACACAGCATCCATGGTACCTGACAACATCCCAAGCTGCATTCTACATGAACTACAGAACAAACTGGCACCCCACCCAAGTACCATGTTCAGTCACAGCCTCACCTCAGGCTCTGTGCTCACTGAATGGCACACAGTGATGGTTATTCCACTCCACAAAGGGGGAGCCACCACAAACCCTGGGAACTACTGCCTCATTAGAAGAGCCTGATCTGCAAGGCCATGGAATATATCATCATGGAACTTATAAACAAAGACATTGGTAATCTCTAAACTCTGGTCCCTACCCAGTTTGGGTTTGTAAAAGGCAGATCATGTTTCCTAAACCTGATAGACTTCGTTGAAGCAGTCACCAAAGCCGTAGACGAGGGTAAGGTGGTTCACACAACCTATCTAGATCTCACCAAGGCTTTCAACACCATCCCCCACTCTGGAATTATAGATAAGCTCACTAAACTAGGAATAAATATCTATGTCACTAGATGGGTTGCCAACTGGCTCAGTAACAGAACCCACACTGTAAAGTAGCAGACTCCAAATCCGACTTCAGACCAGTGACAAGTGAAGTATCACAGGGTTCAGTCCTGGGTCCTCTCCTGCTTGGTATCTACTTCTCTGAAGTACAGGCTAACACAGGAGGTCTATGGCTAATTAATTTCACAGATGACTGCAAACTAGGAGCCATAATCAAAACTCCTAATGATGTGGATATCCTACAAAAAGGCCTCACTGAGACAGATGCCTGGTGTCAAAACCACGGCCTCAAGCTCAATGCCATAAAGTGCATTGTCATCCCTTTTGGTAAAAACTCTGTACCCATGAACTACCACATAGACAGTAGTGTACTTAACATGAAAGTGTGATAACAGACCTTGGGACACAGGTGGACAGTAGTCTCTCCTTTGATAATCACATCACCACAGTAGTCAGAAAATCCTTCTACATGGCACACCTCATCTCAAATGGTTTCTCATCCAAGAAAAAAAGAGGTCATTGTTCACCTCTACTCGTCACTCATCAGACCCATTATAGAGTACAACGCCCCTTTTGGTACATACCTCACAAGACATCTACAACTGGAAAGGCTGCAGAAATACCTCACAAAAAGATTACTGGCCTCAAATAGATGCCCTACTCAGACCATCTCAAAAAACTCCAGCTTTACTCCATCACATATCGCCTACTCAGAGGCGATCTCTGCCTAACATACAAAGCGATGTCAAACCCACAGCTGTTGGACATGCTCCACTTAAAGAAATCCCAATCCCTCTGAGCTACACACTCTAGGGACCTAAACCTTGTCACCACGATAAACAGAACATGCTGGAGGGATAGATTCCTGTCCTAGAGACTTCCCATACCCTGGAACAGACTACCTATCTATGTCAAGCAGAGCTCCTCATTAGCACTTTTCAAGAAAAATCTTGATGATTGGATGGGAAATAGGAAATTCACCCCAGGGATCACTTCTTTGGCTCTGCTTGACAAGGCACAGGAAAATAATTTTCTTGGGTGGCGAAAGCCAGGGTACCTTTTTGGCTAGGCTTATATAGGCCCTAGGGCCAACAGCCTAGTTATCTACCTATGAACCTATGAAACATGCGGACTTTAGGTACCACTGAATCTTTCTCATGTGGAGTCTTGCCAGAGGAATCAAGAGTATCATAGAAGCCATGAATCCTAGAATCCTGAGAAATTGCCATGCTGAAGTCTTCAACTGAGCAGAAAAACTCAGTAATAGGTCTAGATATAGATTCACTATTTAATGTGGAAGAAAAGCTCTCTTTACATGTCTCTCCAGGAGAAACAGCAGGAATACTTCTCTGTGGGATGGAATTAGACATGATTGTTGAATGTTCTTCTGGAAAGCCAGTCTGAGAAGGAGATCTCTTGCCCAGGTTTCTTTCTTTGCTACCAGAATCATCAAGGTGCAGGTTCTATTACCCCTTGGACCAGAAGATGCTGAATGACAGCAGGAAATAAGAACATTTGAGCTGTTGAATGAGGAGAAATTCCCTGAAAAAGGAGATAGGGACTCCTACTGCCATCTGTATGCCTAATGGATAACCCTCAGCACCCATTTGTTTGAGATTATCTGCTGTCATTGAGGGAAATGGAGAATGAGATTCTGAGAAGACTTAAAGGGCTGTGAGGGTGGATTATATTTTGTGGATAGTTAAGCTTTGGAAAAGGTGACCAGCAATTATAGCCTATGCAAGATAGAACCCTTATAGTTTAGGCTACTACAACAGGGAGATAATGATGAATATAATACAGTACTACTTCTGCAACTATATGACTTACAGGTGTGTATAAGTTATTACAGTTTTGACTTGTAGTGTCTTCTGCCTAGATTATCACAGATAAAAAGCACTTGACATAGTGGGATTAGGCTAATGATTAAAACAAAGTAATTAAATGTGCCAAATCACTACAGCAACCAGGATGTTTTTCTTTATTTTTAGGTAGGACACAGCAGGTAAGCTCAACTGCTTAAACATGAAGAAGATGGCAGTGGTGACCTAGGTATCCCTTACAAACTGTACAGCAGACTTGGTTGGGTAAGGACCATAACACACAGATGGGAAAAGCTGAATAATGTGGACAGACAAGATACAACAATCTTACTAAATGTGATTGAATATGGCAATGCTTTATTTTGCTGAATTTTTTCCTCAAACCAGTGTAAGCATATTTCACGTTTTTTTAGTCAGCCTATTTCCTTCTGTGTTAGTGTATATTTGTAATGCTTCTGAGCCCTGAGTACACCCACTATTTAACAACTAAAGAATATTGCAACTGGTTGACAACAGTCTCCATGATCAATTAGAGACAAAATTAGTCAATCAATTATTACATTTTCATGGCATTAAATTTTGACACCAACAATGATGTAGTTTTCATTTCTGAACATTATTTATTAGTTTGCTTCACTGTTTAAAATGTGTACATATGCTCAGTAAAACACACTTAATTCTGCATTAAATGACTCCAATGATTTGAATCACATGAAGCTAAAATAAGGAAAAAAAAACATTAGAGAAATTTGTCAGTTGTTTAAAATTCAGAAATCTTCAAAACTGCTTCTTTTAATTAGCCTAGAATTATTCTAGAATTGTTTTTTGCTGCATCATTTTTGCTCCTGAACCTGCCAAACATCAAGCCTCTAAGAGACTGTCATTCAAGCATTTACAAGGGTGCTTTATACCACTTCTGACATCCTGGCACTGAGAGTGTTTTTTTTTTTTTCATTCAAGGACCTAACTCCTGACCCCAGTGATGATGTCAGCACTTCCACTACTGCAAGGACCACCTTTATCTCAGACTGCACTTGCATGCTCCCCCTCATGTGATGAAATGGGCTATCATCACCAGGATTGATGGACATACCCAAGTCGTTCCAACCCAGCCCCCAACTGCATGAGTAGCTCCTCCTCTCCAGCAGTGCTGTTATTGGAGCCACAGTGAAAGTTGGGGAAGAACCACCATCTCTCCCATCCTGGATGGGCAGGGCTGTCATCCCTGCCTGCACCATCAAGCACCCCAGCTCCTAGTCAAACCTGGGTCACCTGAGCTGCTGTAGTCAGGGCTTCATCCCACTATCTCACTGCAGGAGGCTAAAATTCTGAAATGTTAATGTAAAAGAATTTAAAAATTAGTTTTCTTAAAGGCACTTAGAAAAGGTTTTTGTATTTTAAGCAATTCTGAAGTGATAACTTTTTTTTTTAAGTATAGTATTGCTTAACTCATTTTGAAGTGATAATTTTTTTAAGTACAGTATTACTTGACTCATGTCTGACGATACAGAAGAATACAGTATGTTGTTTCCATTCAGCAGCACTGATTCGGAGATAACTGCTCACACTGTAGAGCCCCCCCTCTTCTTCAACAGCAGGAGTCGTCACCACACCTTCAGATATTGTATCACCATCCACACTCCAAAGCACATCTATGAATCTTGGGTAGAATTCCCTAACCAGACAACAGATGGTTGCATTTCCAGTGGCTAATTCATCTTCTGCAGGAGGAAAGAGGTGTGCTGATGGTCCCGATACATTTTTGGCTGTAATTAAAGGGATAAAATGATGTTTAGTGCCACTGATGTATTGTCATCAGTCAAACAATTATCATGGAAGCTAGCAATGTCACGTGATAGTTTTTAGAGAACTGTATAGATTTTTTTCTCACTGTTATCTGAAGGTGGCACAAAACTTGGACTTTACATACAAACATTTAGAAGTTGGAATTTTAACAGTAAAGAAATGCAGAGGAAAATTAACTACACATGGAGTGCAGTGCAACCACTGCTTCATCCATTAGGAAACATGCTGGTATTGTGGATTCTGCATGCAATGACAATAATGTACTCTCACTAAAGCAGCTTACAAATGCACCAAACTAATGCTTCCCTCTCCAAATATCACAGTACTACGTGAGTACATAAGAATTCTGTTCCTGCAAGCATGTTTTTCTTCTTTACAGCTCTTTTTATCAACTGACAGCAAAACAATGATAACCAAACAGCATCCCTTACACTCATAATAAAGTAGCTCATAATCAATGCAGAATAATGTCTTAATAGCAGTATTGGATGATACCGAATCTTGGAGTACCAGAATCTAAACTGAGCAACAGGAAGAAACTAAGAATCCATATGGTTAAATAAATGTAATAAAATTTTCTTTTACTGAGAAATATAAAAGTACACAGACTCAGTGAATAAGCATATCCTTATTGGGTTCACTAAAGTTGACAGTGTCCAAAGTTACACTTTTCACTTGGAAATTCTTAAACAGAGCTTTTGTCATTCCTAACAAAATTACAATTATGTATAAATCAAATAGAATTAAATGCTGGAGATGTGAATTCTGAAAAATAGCTGATTGGAAGCTTATGGTATATGAATGTGAAGTCATATCCTCTTTTTGGAAAGAAATTAATAACTTCATTCAAGCTGTATGGTCAGATAGATGTACTATATTAAATCTTCAGTTTTATTTAATGCTCCATTTTCTGAGATAATTCCAAAAGCCAATTGCCTCTTCTTTGGTCTATTCTTGCTATAACCAGAAAAGTAATTACTAAAAACTGGAAAAGAAAAATTACCTCCTCTAGTGTTGAATTTATTGGTATTTTCATACAAATGCTGGCTTAAACTTAAAGACTTGCTTTAAAAATATTAATTGTTGACATGTATAACTTTGATGTATTGATCAGTTGTGGACCCATGGAAATAGTTATACGTTTGTTTTATAATTTATTTGTTTACCTACTGGAATAAACAAAATAAAAAAATAGGGGAAAATGGAAAAACTTGTACAGATACACAGCTGAAGAAACTCCAACTCAAACAGTAGTTCAAAAATCCAAGCGTTTAATCAAAATGTAAGCTCTTTTACAATGAGGACATTGCTTCATCAGACATAATACAACTCTCAATAAAATTCAGTTTAAATAATACAACAAATCATCCAATTAATCAATCAACACAAATCAACAACTAATAAATTATTAAAGGTATAGCAACCATATACATAAACCTAAAAAAATAAAAATAATACATTAGTATAATACTAACACTATCTCATAAGTTTCCTAGACTTTAAAATGGGCTTCAAAGAAATAAAATCATTAAGACCATGCCCTCTGTGTGCAGACAATTTAAAAATCCAGTGGAGCTCAATTCTTTCCATATCATTAATTAGGTCCACCATCCTGACACTCTTATCTACCACTTCCAGAACCTGAAGCAAAAAATATGATCTTCCTCCTCCTGCTTAATATGTTTTGTAAACATACTATACTTATATGTTTCGCTAACGTACTATAGTCTAAACCTCTATGAACACAATAATAGTGGTCCCTAATACGTTCTTCATAGGCTCATATTTCCCATCCAATCATCAAGACTTTTCTTGAAGAGTGCTAATGAGGAGCTTTGCTTGATAAGAGATAAGTAGTTTGTTCCAGAGTATGGGAAGTCTCTCAGACAGGAATCTATCCCTCCAGCATGTTCGGTTTATTGTGGTGACAAGATTTAGGTCCCAAGAGTGTGTAGTTTGTTGGGATTTCTTTAAGTAGAGCATGTCCAACAGGTCTGGGTTTGACATAGCTTTGTAAGTTAGGCAGAGATCACCTCTGAGTAGGCGATATGCGACAGAGTAAATCTGGAGTTTTTTTAGACGGTCTGCGTAGGGCATCTGTTTGAGGCTGGTAATCCTCTTTGTGAGGTATTTCTGTGGCCTTTCCAGTTGTAGATGACTTGTGAGGTACATACCAAAAGGGGCATTGTACTCTACAATGGGGCAAATAAGTGACGAGTAGAGGGGAACAATGACCTCTTTTTTTCCTGGATGAGAAACCTTTTGTGATGAGATATGCCACATAGAAGGATTTCCTGACTACTGTGGTGATGTGATTATCAAAGGAGAGACTACTGTCCACCTGTGTCCCAAGGTCTCTTATCACACTTTCAGTGTTAAGTAGACTACCACCTATGTGGTAGTTTATGGGTACAGAGTTTTTACCAAAGGGGATGACAACACACTTTTTGGCATTGAGCTTGAGGCCATGGCTTTGACACCAGGCATCTATCTCAGTGAGGCCCTTTTGTAGGATGTCCACATCGTTAAGAGTTTTGATTATGGCTCCTAGTTTGCAGTCATCTGTGAACTTCATTAGCTAAAGACCTTCTGTGTTAGCCTGTACTTCAGAGAAGTAGATAGCAAACAGGAGAGGACCCAGGATGGGTTTATATCACATCATCGAATAATCATAATCACAAAGTGCACAACATTGAACACAATATCTCAAACCACCACAACATCAATACGTTGTCAATGGCTATCCCCAATGGGGACATGTAACATTAATTGTGTAGGCACGGGGGCAAGCCCCCCTGCACCCCCAAACCCCCCGCTACTTAAATATACCAACTCCGAGATCCTGCTACAGTGTAGGAAATGGAAATCTTCCGTTTCCACACTGTAGTGTACTGAAGTGTGATCTCCAAAGTGGTATATTTAAGTGGCAGGGGGTGTAGGGTGCGCAGGAGGTCTTGCCCCTGCATGTAGCAATCTGTTGTTAATGTGTATTCTACATTTTATTGTTTTTCTCCCCCTTTCGATGTTATGGTTTCGATATATTCCATTCAATGTTGTGCACGTCGTAATTTTGAGCTTTCGATGATGTCATATACACCCACCCAGGACTGAACCCTGTGGTACTCCACTTGTCATTGGTCTGAAGTAGGACTTGGAGTCTGCTACTTTTACAGTGTGGGTTCTGTCAGTGAGCCAGTTGGGAACCCATCTAGTGACACAGGGATTTATACCTAGTTTAGTGAGCTTATCTATAATTCCAGAGTGGGGGGTGGTGTCAATAGCCTTCGTGATATCTAGATAGGCTGTGTGAACCACCTTATCCTCATCTACAGCTTTGGTGACTGCTTCAAAGAAGCCTATCAGGTTTAGGAGACATGATCTGCATTTTACAAAACAAAACTGGGTGGGGTCCAGAGTTTGGAGATTACTAATGTCTTTGTTTATAAGTTCCATGATGATATGTTCCATGGCCTTGCAGACCAGGCTCATCAGGCTAATGTGGAGGTAGTTCCCGGGGTCCGTGGTGGCTCCCTCTTTGTGGAGTGGGATAACCATCACTGTACCCCATTCAGCCATTCAGTGAGTACAAAGCCTGAGGTGAAGCTATGATTGAACATGGTGCTTAGGTGGGGTGCCATTTTGTTCTGTAGTCCATGTAGAATGCAGCCTGGGATGTTGTCAGGTCCCATGGGTGCTGTGTTCTTGGCTTTGGAAAATGTGTATTTTACCAGTGCAGCCATGATTACAGGAACTTTGCATTCTTCTGATATAGAGATGGGCCCTTTAGGGGGTGAGAGGGGGGTGAAGTTAGCACTGGACCCATCTGCCAGGATGTTGGCAATATCAGTTGGTTCTGTATATTTAGTGCCATTGTGCTGTAACTCAGAGCAGATCTGAGTGTTGCCACTGAGATTCTTGACATAGCTATAGAATGCTTTGTGGTTGTCTTTAGAATCAGTGGCAATTTTGTTTTCATAACTAGCTTTGGAGGATTTTATGAGGGATCTCAGTTTCTTACGGAGGCTGACCAGGCAGTTCCTCCAGTCATGGGATTTTACTCTTTTTTACAACAGTTTCTTTCTTCTATTGTAGAGTTTGTTTATGGCAGGGGACCACCAGATTGGCTTCCTTTTTTTGGAGGATAGCATCTTGGTTCTGTTAGGGATAGCACAATCCATGCACTCGAGTAAGTGCTTATAAAGTGCATTTGTGTAGGATGCAGCAGTCGAACCTCTATGGTCCTTTTGCATGGGTGTCGTGAAGTTTGCCACTTCTGTCTTAAGAAGCATGAAGTTGGCTACGGAGAAATTTTTTTTTTCTCTAAGGTGTCTATTAGTTTTACCCATATAGAAAACAAAACATTCTCTGCAGTGAGCCAAACAAACCAGGTTCTGAATATTACAATCTGCCACAGCTCTCAGATAAAAGGGGGCTCCATGGTCAGGATGTCTAAATAGCACTGCCTCATCTATATAAACACAGATGGAACAGGCATTACATTTCTTTGTACCAACTGTTGCCCTATTAATGGTTGCTCCAATTGCTCTAGGATAACAAAGTCTTTGTTTGAGGGATTTCTTATTCTTTTGGCAAAAACTGGGTTTATACCCAACTACCCCTGCCACCTTTTCATCTACCTGTAGGATGAGCCAATTGTGCTTAATAATATTTTTAATCATACTGGTATCCCTACTGTATGTCAAAGTAATGGGAAGACCACTATTCCTTCAATGCTTAGTTCATTGGTTGGAGAAGAAAAATAAGGCTTAGCCCAAGTGGACCTATACCTGCGGGTTTATATCAGAACATCAAAACGGCAAAATTTTGAATGCAGTTACATCGAACTGGTTACATCGAACCAGCAAAACATCGAAAGGCTGTCAATGACAGCTTCCAATGGGGACATAACGCAATAAGGCTTTAGGCAGGGGGGCAAGTCCCACTGCACTCCCCACATCCCTGCTACTTAAATATACCAACGCCAAGATCATGGCACAGTGTAAGAAATGGAAATCTTCCATTTACGCACTGTAGTTCGATTCCTGGAGTGGAATATTTAAGTGGCAGGGGGTCTAGGGGGTGCAGGGAGTCTTGCCCCCTGCATGTAGTGATTTGTTTTTTTACATTCACTCCACATATGAGTGAGTTTTGATGTTTCAATGTTATGCGTTTCGATGCAAGCATTTCAATGTAACGGCATTCGATATTTTGCTGTTTCGATGTTCCAATATACACCCTATACCTGCACACCATAGAACATGCCCCTTTGACCTCACTCTTCTCATAATCTCTTACCATAAACTCAACCTTCAGTTGTTTCAAACCATTCTCAAAGTCACGGGTCTTGATAGACAATTGTGACACCCGCATGGTTTGTCCTCTTACCACATTAGTGAACACATGTTGGAGATGCATACTATCCCTGTGCAAATATAAATGATAACAGTCCTTCCTATACAACTTGGTAGAAAACTCACCATCCAATACAATGCCCAAAAACTCACTTCTAGATGTCAAATATTTAAAGAAAACTTTAAAAAAAACTACTGCTGGTATTGAGCTTGTCCACAAAGCATAAAAGCTGCTCCACATTATTCCTCTACACTAAAAAGAGATTGTTGACAAAATGATGATAGAAATAAATATCTTACCTAACTAGATCAAGTATAGTGCAAGACTCCCAGTCAGCCATAACTAAATTGGCATAGCTGTTGGCACAACTTGTACCCATAGCTAAGCCAGCAACTTGCCAATAATAGGTGTTGTTAAAAACAAAAACATTGTGTTCAAGCATGATCTCCAGCAGAAAACATAAAATTCACATGCTTTGAATCATATGTACTATGCTTAGTTAAAAATCTCTTAACCGCTGAAATACCCTCTTCATTAGGGATGGATGTAAAAAGGAAACGCCATCTAATGTGATTAACAGAGTAGTCTGCAAAGGGGGAATAGACTTATACACAGAGGAAAGGTCCGGTAAAAATTGCTGGGTATCCATTAAAACTACTACATGCTTGTCTAAAATGTGTTTTAATTGCTTCTCTAAATATACTGACAATGGTTCAGTGAACCAACCTGATCCTGAGACAAGAGGCCTGAAAGAAGGAGTCAAAGACTCTTACAGTATCCTTGGAAGTCCAAACAGATTAGCCACTAAAAGATATTCCAATGAAAAACACTGGAATAGATCTTTCGACATCCCTAACTGCAAACGTTTCCCTAGCATTCTCATAACCCTTTCATGCATCTGTGTAATGCTCTCCTTATCAATCAAACTATACGTTCCTTGACCTTTGAACATCACAGTCATGGTATCAAAATAATATTGTCTGTCCATCCCCACAACCGGGCCACCCTTATCAGCTGGCCTAATAACAATGTCAGGATCATTTTGCAAATATGACAGTGCTCACTGTTCAAATAAAGTTAAATTAGAACTACTTTTCCCATGTGTTCTCCCATTAAAAGACTTGTAAATATCCTGTTCACAGCTGCATAAAAACACATCTCATACTAGTTGACTATGTGGTGTAAAAACACTAGGTTTCCTAAATATCTGAGCCTCATCATTCTTCCGTTCATTAGAAAACAACAATTTGAGTGAAATATCATGTATGAACATTCTCAATTCAATGAGAGTATCAGACAAATCGGCCCCACCAGAAGGTATAACACTTAACCCTTTATTCAGAACATTACATTCAAATACAGCCAATAACCATCTAGCAATGTTCCATACTATCCCATGTTCATGGGTGCCCACATTTTCTTTAGTGTCCTCACATTGCTCCCTTTTGGTGGCTGTTTCCTTTTCATGCTGCTGTGGTGAGTCTCTGTGTTCATTGGTTTCAGCCTGCTGTGGTGAAATGGCAATGCTAGAGACAGAAAAACCTGTTCAGAATTGGTAGATACAACCTTCTGTCTCACCACTGGTTCAGTTTCAGGATTATTAGCAGGTTGAACAGAAGTCTCAGTCTGCAATAGTTCCATAGAAAAGTAAAGAGTAAATTGAACAGTTCTTAGGTGAAGAATGAACATCTTGCCCTACAACCAACATGGTTTTCTCTGGTTCTGCTTCTTTCTGCATCTGTCCCACCTCAGGGGCATGGCCCCGATTCCTTGGCCACATAAAAACATGTTGGTTTTTGAAATCATTAACATCTCTATAAAGCTTTTTCTTCTTTAAACTAAGAAGCTTTCTCTCATAGGCACAGACATTATCATTTAATTTATTAGTCTGTATATCAGCCATCTCACTGTCAATGAGTTCATGTAACTCTCTCTGTTGCTTATGTATTTTACTGCTCAGGTTACATTCGATAGGAGAGAAGAATTTCACCAACAGTTTTATATACGCTAGGCTTGTATCCAGATTTATTTGCTACCACCTAGCCAAAAGCTCAGGGCATGTATCCCCATATGTGGGCATGTTGAGGACCCCCACCTCCTATGGTGTGCAGGTATAGGTCCACTTAGGCTAAAGCTTATTTTTCTTTTCCAGCCAATGACAGATGAACTAAGCGTTGGAGGAATAGTGGTCTTCCCATTACTTTGACACACAGTAGGGATAATGGTATGATTAAAGACATAATTAAGCACAATTGGTACATCTTACAGGTAGATGAAAAGGTTGCAGGGGTAGTTGGGTATAAACAAAGTTTTTACCATAAGAATAAGAAATCCCTCAGAGACTTTGCTACCCAAGAGTGATTGGAACAAACATTAATATGGCTACAGCTGGTACAAAGAAATGTAATGCCTGTTCTTTCTGTGTTTATATAGATGATGAGGCAGTGCTAATTAGACATCCTGACCATGGATCCCCCTTTTATTTGAGAGCTGCATCAGATTGTAATAGTAAGAACCTGATGTATTTGGCTCATTATAGAGAATGTTTTGTCTTCTACGTGAGTAAAACTACCTTAGAGAATGTATCAGGGACCACTATTATTGTGCTCACAGAGGTTTAGAGTATAGTGTGTTAGGAACATATTAAGAGGGGGGGTGATCTTATTTTTTGTTTCAAGTTCTGGAAGTGGTAGATAAGAGTGTCAGGATGGGAGACCTAATTAATGAAATGGAAAGAACTAAGCTCTACTGGATTTTTAAACTGGCTGCACACAAAGGGCATGGTCTTAATGATTTTATTTATTTGAAGCCCATTTTAAAGTCTAGGAAACTTAAGAGATAGGGTTAGTATTATACTAATGTAGCAATTTTATTTTTTATTTTTCAGGTTTATGTATATGGTTGCTATACCTGTAATGCTTTATTAGCTGTTGATTTGTGCTGATTGACTAATTGGATGATTTGTTGCATTATTTAAACTGAATTTGTTGACAGTTGTATTATGTCTCATGAGGCAATGTTCTCATTGCAAAAGCACTTACATTTTGATTAAAAAGCTTGGATTTTTGAACTACTGTTTCACTTGGAGTTTCCTCAGCTGTGTATCTTTACAAGTTTTTGCCATTTTTCCCCTGTTGTTTGATTTGTACAGTTAATTGTTTGTTGTCTTCAGATTGCTTGACCAAAAATAAATAAATAAATACAAGACTAGTCTTAAATTTCCATGATAGTTTCTATTCCTTACATTCAGAATATGAATAACACAGAGGCAGACAAAGCAAACATGTTGGAAGTGGGACATTTACTTGCAGCCCCTATCCTATAGTCGGTGCTAAACTGGGGGTAAATTTGTGGTTTCCAAGCCATTTCTCCAAATTATGGTTGAATACAGTAAGATTGAATACAGTACGATTAAATTTGGCCTGATTCTTTGTTCACTATAGTTTAGTGCTGTGGGGTTACAACAACCTGATATTACCAGCCTTCTGCTCAATCTTAAATTTTGAAATCTAGGAGTTAGATTTGGAACTTTCCTGTAATATAACCCAATATAATAAATGACATTTAAACAGAAAAACTGAAGTGGCAAAAACAAGGATATCCTAAACACAGATGTACTTTTTATTATAAAAATTCAACCAGATAAAATTCATATTATTTTATATGTACTGATGTTTAAAGGGTCTTGCTCATAATGTTACGAGACCAATTGTTTTGGAAATGGAAAGTGACTTCATATCTCATCTCTCATCTTTGACAACTTTCCTCAGTATACAGTATGCTAAAGACATATTATCTTCCTCTGTGTGTCAGAATGACAGGCAGTTAGAATGATTTTTACTTAATGTAAAGGCTAAAGATCAAATATGGAGTCAAGTGTTATGGAATACAGCATGCATCCATCTGTGCCTGATGGAGCATTACGATAAGAAAGTCTGTTGCTTGACAAAACATGGTGCCTCTCTACCTAACACCACCTAATTAACACACTATGCCAGCTAGTAAAATAAAGTAATGATGACAACTTCAGTAGATCATTGTTGCAGTAATCCTTACATAATGAGAAACATCCTGCCAAGGATAGCATGCATCTAATTAGTATATAAATCTTTACTTCCTCTCATGCCGTATGTCTGCCCTTAATACAAATAGATGTGATAGTGTAAAAAGGATATATGAAAGTGCTGAAACTCAAGAGCTTTCTTGCCCTTGAAATGGAAGACTGAAGCCTGTTAACCCAAGTTAAGTCTTGTCATAGAGAAAACAAGAAGGATACCCCACCTAGGCCAGGGAAGAGATTATTTTTTTGTGTGAAGGGAAGGTATTTCTACTACAATAGTGATCTATTTGAATATCAACTGCCATGGTATGTTAACTACATAACTGCACTATATTCTTCATAAGATCATTGTTGCAGATAGGACAATTGCCAAAGCTCAAAAAACAGGGGTGGATAGTGCTGAACCAGAGTCCAGAACACCCTGAAGGACAGCACCATTGAAACCAGTTCTAGCTCTGGAGAAAACATTCAGTTTATAATGTTTAGTGAATGAAGGACCAAGTAGCTGCTTCCAAAACAGATCTAGAGTGCATAGCCTTCCTGAAAGCTCCAAATGTGGCAACTGTCCTAGTAGAATAAGCCTTGATATTCTTAGGAGGATTTTTGTCATGGTTAAAATAGCAGAAATGAATGAAAGGGGAGAACCTTCTAGAGACAGCTTGTTAAGAAACTGGCAGTCTGTTCATCTTATCATAGGATACAAAAAGTTGATTACTTTTGTCTAGAAAAAACTCAGCTGTCTATATATCCCCCTTATTTTGTGGATTAGGATAGAATGCATGGAGCTGGATAGTTTGATTAAAAGTAAACATGCAGAGACTACTTTAGGGATAAAGGAAGGATTGGTTCTAAAAACTCACTCTGTCCTCCAAAAAAGATTGACTAAACATAAGGGCCCATAATTCAGAAACTCATGTAGCAGGAATTAAAGTTACCAACAAGTCAGTCTTCTATGTTAGAAATTTTAGAGAAGAGCTGGATGCACACAGAAAGGGAGGTTTAGTTAACGTATCCGAGACAAAATTAAAATCCCACGATGGAGGCACCTTCTTTCCTGGTAGTCTAATATGAAACAAACAAATAAATCTTTAAAAATCACTTTACTTGAAACAAGGAGGATGGAGGTTTGACCCATTGGCATACAGACCAAAATGAAGAAAAACTGTACCTTTACTGAAATGTGGGCAACTGGGAGAGGCCACAATTGAGAAATTCACACAAGTACTGCAGAATCAGGGATGCTCGTGCTTGAGAGAATTATATGACCTCTATTTTAGTACTAAAAAGAAAATCTTTTCCATTTATATAAATAATATTTCTTAGTAGCAGGTAAAAAAAACTGCCTAAATGGGATCAAAAACCTATCATTCACAGGGTTAAATAAAGATTTTGGATATTCAGATTAATCAGAAATCCCCTGTCTTGTGTGAGCAAGTCTCAGGCAATTGCTCCTGGCCAGTTACATGAGAAGGGAGAAAGTAGAGTTGTGTAACAGTAGACATCCTTGCCTTCACTGCTGCAGTATTTTTTACAGATGGGATTCCCTGCCATGGAAACCCTACGTCCAGCCAGTCTACCAAATCTACTGTTGCTTTAAGCTATGCCAAACATCACCCAAATGCTCCTTACATAGCATAGGGCATAAAGGTGGCATTTAGGCCTACCATAATCATAACTGATTGCCCCAGTAGGAACCCAGTCTAAGAAACCCCAGAGGGAACCTGTACATCCATGAAGGCAAAAGACTGGGGGATGGAGAGATGCAGTGAATCCTGCAGCAGTGAAAGCAAGGATATCTACCATTATAGTAAGATTTCAAAAAACTGTACTATTTCCTTACATTCACAGCTGCAATTTTTTTTACAGACAGCAGAGTTCCAAAGCTCAAGAGGAAACTTGGGAGGAGGAAGGAGCAAAAGAGCCCCCTAAAAAAACATGAAGAATGGCACTAGCAAAATCAGCCCTAGCTCTAGAAATAATATCCAACTCGTAGTGCTTGGTAAATGTATGCACAAAAGTCCAGGTAGCCGCTTCAAGAAAATAATTAGTATCTAAATCCTTGAAAAAGGTACCAGAAGAAGCAACAGCTCTAACAGAATGAGCCTTAACAGGAAATGGAAGGCTGTTGCTGTGAAAAGTGTAACAAAAAGAAACAGCCTTAGGAATCCAAGAAGAAATAGTTTGGATACAGCTAAACCCAAAGGCCTAGGATGGAAAGAAACAAACTGATCAGTTTTTCTAACAGCCTTGGTCTTATCCAAAGAAATTCTAAGTTGCCTATGCACATCCAAAGTATTCAGCATCCTTTCATATTGCAAAGAGGGAAAAGGGTAGTCAAGCTAATAGACTGATTAAGTGATAGCTCATTAACCACCTTATGCATAATAGGATTAGTGTGCAAGGACACCCTATTCTCATGAAAGATCAAAAAACAGGACAAACCATAAGAGCTTGCAACTCAGACACCCATCTGGCAGAAGTAAGACCTAACAAAAGAACAGTCTTCCAAGAACAATTTTGCAAGGAAGCTAAAGCAGCTGGCTCAAAAGAAGCCTAAGTCATCTTCTCCAAAAACAAATTAAGATCCCATGTTAAAGGAACAGTCTCTCTGGGAGGTCTAATATTAAGGATGCCTTTAAGAAATTGTCTAACCTCATATCTAAAAGCTAAAGGAGGAGATAAAGACAGACAAGAACAGTGAGCTGATAAGTGGACCTTAACAGAATAGGTCAAGCCAGCATTGAGCAACTCACACAAATAAGAAAGAACCAAAGGAACATCCACAGAAAGTGGGTCTAGATTATGAGAAAGACACCAAATAGAAAGCATCTTCCATTTGGATAAGTAAGATCTCCTTGTAGCAGGTTTCTTAGCCTCCTGAAAAGATATGCAGCACATCCTCAGAAAAAAAAAAGTGTCTATGAGGAATCAAAATCCTATCACCCATAATGTCAGTTGAAGTGTGGACAGGTGGGGATGGATGAGACATCCCTTGCATTGTGTGATGAGATCCACCCTGTGAGGTAACTTGTGATGATTGCCTCTGGCTAGATGCAGAAGTAGAGGGAACCAGTGCTGTTGCGGACAAAAGGGAGTTACCAACAAGATTTTGGGAGCATCTTGCTGAATCTTGAACAGGACTTTCTGAATGACAGAAAGGGGAGAGAATGCATAAAGAAACATCCCCTACCAATAAAATGAGAGGACATCCACCTTCCACACCAGAGGACCTGGGACTCTGGCACCAAACAAAGGAAGTTGTCGGTTCAGAGGAGAGGCAAAAAGATTCACTTTAGGAGTACCCCACTGGTGGATAATGTCCAGAAACACATCCCTGTGCAGCATCCATTCATGGGATTGAGTTAAGGACCTGCTCAGAGTATCGGCCAAAATGTTCTGAACTGATGGGATATAAACTGCCTGAAGAGTCACTTTATATTTAACAGCAAGATCCCATACTGGAAGTGCCAAACCGGCAAAGAAGATAAGATCTCATTCCTCCCTGTTTATTGATATACCACATCACTGTGGTATTGTCTGTGAACACCTTGATAGGCTCCAGACAAAACCGAGGATGAAAGGCCTGAAGAGCCAGCAGAAGAGCTCTAATCTCTTTGACACTGATGTGCTTCTTCTGCTGATGAAGCAAACCACACCCCCTGTACTTTTAGGGAGCCAAAGTTACTCCCCATCTCATGTCTGAAGCATCTGTGAGCAATTCCTGAGAGGGAAGAGTGGGATAAAAAGGGATCTCTGGATTCAGAGACAGCTGGTGAATCCAACACTGAAGTTCCTGTCTGGAGACAAGAAAGAAGAGGAACTACAAAGTCTAGAGGATGAGCATGTTGAAGCCACACTGACTTCAGAAACCACTGAAACTTTCTCATGTGAAGTTTGGCCAGAGGGAACATCGGAATGGTAGATGCCATAAAACCCAGAGCTCTCAGGAAACTCCTTGGTGATAATGGAAGCCAGAGGAAGAACAATGTGAAGAACAAATGAGAGGTAAAGCCTTTGGAAGAGGCAGGGATGCAAGCATTGGCACCGTCTGAATCTTGCAACCCAGAAAAATATGATCCTGAGAAAGAGTCAGTGAAGACTTTTTGAAATTTATAGTGAACCCAGGGTATGAAGAAGGGAAATGGCAAAATTAATATTTTGCAAAAGGATCTCTGTACAGTATGCCTGAATCAGCAGGTCATTTAAGTAAGGAAATATCAGGAACCCTTGAATCTTGCAAAAAGCAATTACCAGAGTGAGGCGTAACATCCAAAGGGTAAAGCAGAGAACTGAAAAATCCAAGAAGCAACAGAGAAATGCAAAACTTCCCGAAAAGAGGATGGAACAGAATATGGAGATAAGCATGCTTGAGATCCAGAGATAACATATAAGTCTGAGAGAGAAAGAGAGAAAACAGAAACTGAAGGGACAATATCCAAAAGGATGGCACCTTCAGGAAAGTGTTTAGATGCCAGAGGACTACAATAGGTCTCCAATGCCTTCTTTTCTGGGCACTAAAAACAGTCTGGAGTAGAACCCTTTCCCACTTTAGGACAGACATCTCTTAAATAGTACCTTGAGTCAAGAAAAGATGAAGAACCTCTGGGAAAAAGTAAAGTTGTTCCTTAGGATGCTGAGGAATGCCCATAAAAGCAGGATGGATTTCCACACCATGAAGTATCCCTGACGAATGATAGACAGAACTCAAGAATCCCGAGTGATCTGAAGCCATACAGGAAGAGAAAGAGAAGGAGGAAGGTGGCTGGGAAGAGATGGATAGTCATACAGTACCTGGTTTGTCAGGAAAGGAAGGCTTCTGAAGCCATGAAAACTGAGCAGCCTTAACAGGAGGAGCCTGTTTGTCACTCTTTTTACCTTTAGCAGAAGAGTGAGACTGCCTTTGAAAAAAAGCTGGCTTAGTGGCGTAGTTTCTCTGAAATTTATGCACAGCAGAAACAAACACATGTTTAAGCTCCTGTAAGGCCTTCCCCTTATCCTGAAGGGACTTAAAGAAACCAGCAGCTGCTTCCCCAAACGTTTAGTATCCAGAGAAGCATCCATCAACTTAGCCTTAATATCGTCATGTAGAGGTTGAAGCCTAAGCCAAGAATAACTCACCCACTGAACCAAAAACAGCAACCTTGAAGAGGCATCTGCTGCATTATAACTACATTTGATAGAATGATGAATGACTTGAGAGGAAGTCCCTAGAAAGGAAAGCACGGAAGTTTTACCCTCAGAGTTTGGAAAATCAGAAATAAGTTGACAGGCCTGAGAAAGAAGAGCCAACACATACCTAGACAAATGGCCCTGATAATTAATAACCCTAAAAGCCATGGTAGCAGAAATGTAAACCTTATTACTCAGCCTTTCAATAGTTGTGCTGTCCTTGTCAGAAGGCAATAATTTGTGAGGCGGACGGAAATGAGACAGCTTATCAGAGGCTACAGAGACCACAGAGGAGTCAGCAGCAGGACATTTATACAAAAAGAAACAATCCTCAGGCACCCTATAAAACCTATCAGGCTTCTTGGGAGCAGGGAACGGAGAATAAGGAGAATTAAAGGCATTAGGAAAAAAACATCCAAGAAAACAGCCAAAACAGGGGGAATAGCCAAAGATTTAGGAGATTTAAGCTGTAGCAAATCATAGTACCTGTTATGGGTATCAGAGACCTGAGCACAATCCCACTTAAAAAAAAAAAAAAAACAAATCAACAATTCCAGAGATTGTGTCCCCATAGAAAATTTCCTGAAAAGGAACATCAGGACTATTAGATTCCTCCTCCTCTGACTCATAGTCCAAAGGAGAAGGAATTTGAGAAGAATAAGTCAGGGATTCATCATCAGAATCTCACTCGTCCTCAGAAGAAACCTGTTCTCTAGGCTTTTTAAAGGGAGTGCAGGACCAAGGAGGAGCAGTAACAGGAAACCCCTGAGGAGGCCTTAACTAGACCAGGAACAGTAAAATAGAGGAGGAAGAGGATGGAGGAAGGGCAGAAATAATCAAGAAAAACACAAGTAGAAAATGTTCTGCTAGTAGGAAGGTTGTGAGAACTATTGATACGTAAAATGAGGAGGTGGTAAGAGAGGATTAAAGAAAGGAGTTAGTTGAAGGAACAGTAGTGGAGATGGAAGAGAGAGACAGGGATAAGAAAGGTGACCAAGTTGACTGATATAAACACTGGCAATGGAAGAAAAACAGAAAAAGGTGGGTTTAGTCAGGATTAGAGCATGAGCATAGCCATGATGAAGTTAGGTGTTGTTTTAAATTGTGTTTGATATGTGTGGTAATAATGTCTTGTTCTAGGATGGGTGGGAAGGAGTCCCAGTATTAAACAACATTGGTTGAGTAAAGTAAGTCACCTGAAGTGTTATGAGACTTATGAAAGACATTGTCATATAACTTCTCGACTATATTATTGATCCTTTTGCATACAAGGTTAAAAAGAATTAGTTCACATGTGTGAAACCATGTACATTAATTGACTGATATGTCCCTAAAATTGCTAAGTTACCAGTTCACATCATTTAATGCAAATATGGGATAAAAGCAGCTAGTCCTCCATTTTTCAGCCACATGTCTTGCATTGAGTGGAGGGGGGTTGCATACATCTGAAATAATAAAAGTCTACTTTATCTCTAGTTTTGTAGGAAAGAGGTTTCTGTCTAAGGTCTCTATGCCTATAAAAAAGTGGGATTATCAATTTTTCTGGAGATCTGGCCCAAATAAATCACATCAGTCAATTACCTCATACGAGAGAAACACTAGGTTTAATAAAAGATTTGGAATTGCTATTATTATTATTATTATTATTATTATATTTAGTCTGTCAATAGCAGAAACTATCATGCTTAAAGAAATGTATCCACCATGATGAAAGCAGAGGGAGACAACTGACATGCCAATAAAACAGAGAGATGAAGCTGTACATTGAAGAAACACAAAAATCAAGTGTGTGTGTGTGTGTGTGTGTGTGTGTGTGTGTGTGTGTGTGTGTGTGTGTGTGTGTGTGTGTGTGTGTGTCTGTCTGCCTGAATAATCAGCAGACACATCCAAGCATTCTAGAAAAGAAATACAGTTGTGCAACTAAAACTTACCATACTAGATGTTCAAAATAGCCTAAGCTATATGAGGCCAACCCCACACCAACCAGCAAAATTCAAAAAGCTATGAGCACCTTCCACACACTCCAACTGTCAGAAGTGTGAGCAGAGCTTCATAAAAAGACTGGAGAAAAGCTTCAGAGCATTTTTTTTTTGGCCAAATGGGAGACAACAGCCTTGAAGAACAATGTTAGGAAATAAACAAAATAGTACCTGAACACATCAAGGGTGGACAAATGGACACCCTGGAATGCCAAAAAATACATGCAAGAAAAGGGTGTGGAGGGAGGCTAGTCAACTGCAACAGTGGTCTCTTAGCACATCTACTATTAAGGTAACCTTCACTTACACAACTGTACTGTGTTCAACATCGGATCACTGTTGCAGAAAGCTAAACTATTTGGGTAGATTACCAAAGCTTAGGTAAGAAATAGGAAAAAAGGGAGAAGGCCAATAAACTAAGACTCAATGAGCCCCCAGAAAATCATCCAGAAAAACCTTTTCTGGACCTGGAAAAGGAATCCAGTTTGTAGTACTTTGCAAAAGTATGAACAGAAGACCATGGTGCTGCCTCGAGAATACTTGTAGAGTTTGCGCTTTCCAGAAAGCCACAAGAAAAGCTAAAGCCCTTATGGAATGGGCTGTAACCCTGCCTGGAAGTAGCTTATTGTGGCGAGTATAACAAAAAGCAATGGCATGAGACAGTCAAACAATGGTATATTTTGAAAATGGTTGTCCTTTCCTCTTATCTTCATGGCAAACAGGTAACGTTCTTGAAGGTTTGAGTTTTGCCTAAATAGCGTCAGAGCTGTCTGCGGACATCAAGGTGATGATAAATGATACTTTCTTCCTTATTCTTTAGCTCTTCAAACAAAAATGGCAGATTAATAGTCAACCTTAACATCAACTCTGAGGCCACTTTAGGCATAAAGGTAGGAATTATTCTAAAAAAATAATGTGCCTGTGGAAAACTAGGTAGGGCTGACTCACCTAAGAGCTTATAACTCAAGATACTCTCCTAGCAGATGTAAAAGCAATGAGTAAAACAATCCTCCATGTTATGGACCTCAGTTTAGACTCATGAACTTGTTCATATGGTGACAGAGTAAGCTTAAGCTTCTGAAGTACAAAGCTCAGACCCCACTGAGTAGCCACTTGCTTCCTTGGTGGATGAGTGTGTTAAATAGAAGTTATGTTCTTACCATAACGTTCCATGTTAGTTGTCTTCTTCTCGCCTTCATTCTTGCTGGATGGGTTCGGAGCCGACCTCGGCTCCGACTCGGCCACTGTAAAAGCTCGAGAGTTGGTTCCACCGGCTCGAGGCTCCCCTTATATCCCACAATGCTAGGCGTGAGTTACCTCAGATCTCGTTTGTAAGCTAACCCCAGCTTATAATAGTAACAGAATAACTATAACAAAGTCCACCTCTAAACCAGGGAGAAAGAAGGGTGACCTACATCCTGATACAGGAAATATGCACAACAGCATATACCTAAGAAAAGAGGTGGTAGAAAGAGAGGTCACAATCACAACTCCTCTAGGTCTGTCCAGGCCAGGGGGAAGGAGGGTGGGACGCAAGAAGAAGGCGAGAAGAAGACAACTAACATGGAACGTTATGGTAAGAACATAACTTCTATATGTTAAGTTGTCTATCTCGCCTTCATTCTTGCTGGATGGGACCGCGTCCCTAGCACCTTGTCCCAGGTGGCCTAACGGAACAGACTCCTGAGAACAGTGGAACCAAAGTTAGCTCTATGCCTAGAAGCTAAATCCAACTTATAATGAGAAATGAAAGTGTGAGGAGTAGCTCAAGTAGCCGCTGCACAAATGGTGTCAATAGGCAGTCTGTCTTGGAAGGCTAAAGAAGTAGCCAAAGCTCTGGTGAAATGGGCCTTAGGTTTATTAGGCAGCTTTTGGTGTCTAATTTCATAAACAAGGGACATCAGAGATGTTAGCCATCTAGATAATGATACCTTTGAAACTGAAAGTCCCTTTCTGCCTTCTGCATAGGAGACAAACAGCTGGTCAGATTTTCTGAATTGTTTTGTTCTATCCAAATAGTGCCTCAACTGACGATGAACATCTAGCCAGTGTAATTTTTGTTCAGACCTATTGGAATATTCTGGAAAAAAGACAGGGAGGTCAATGCTTTGATTTAGGTTAGACGCCGAGACTACCTTAGGCAAAAAGGACGGGTTGGTTCGTAAGGATACCCTGTCCTTATGGAACAATAGATAAGGAGGTCGACAGCTGAGTGCATGAAGTTCTGAAACTCTTCTAGCTGAAGTAATAGCTACCAGAAAGAGAGTCTTCCATGATAGCAATTTTAAAGAACAGGAGGCTGCAGGTTCGAAAGGGGAAGAATCAAAGAAGTAAGAACTAAATTTAGGTCCCAAGGAGAAGGAGGATTTCTTATAGGAGGTCTGAGTAGAAAAACTCCTTTCAAAAAGGCTTTGCAAAGCTTGTGGGACATTATGGCAGACTCTGAAATACCCACATGAAAGTTAGAAATAGCTGCCAATTGAACTTTAAGAGTAGAAGGAGATGAACCTGCATGGAAGAGTTCAGCTAGAAAATCAAGGACTATTTGGATGGAAGCAGTGAAAGGATCTATGTCCCTTCCTTGAGCCCAATATGTGAAGCGTTTCCACTTACTCAAATAAATCTTTCGAGTGGAAGATTTATGGAAGCTATCAAAATATCTCGAACAGAGTGAGATAATTGAGGAAGCCTGGCTAAGGTTGGAACTGGAGGAACCAAGCAGTGAGGTTCAGAGAGGGAAGGGAGCGATGAAACTGACCCGACTGATGGATCAAAAGATCTGGAACTAGGTCCTGATGCCAAGGTCGCTCCAATAGAAATTGATGTAGAAAGGGGAACCACACCTGTCGAGGCCAGTAAGGAGCAATGAGGATCAACGAGGCCTTCTGAGCGATAGCTTTCTGTATCACTTGAGAGATTAGTGGGAAGGGAGGAAATGCATACAGAAGTCCCCGGGGCCAAACTTGGACTAGAGCGTCACTGCTGGGCTGGCCAGGTAAAGGGAATAGTGTGAAATAATCTCTGCACTTGCTGTTTTGGGGAGTAGCAAAAAGGTCGCAGCAAGGCTGACCCCACTTGAGAAAAATTTCCCTCACAACAGAGTCTTTCAGAGACCACTCGTGAGGCATGAGGATAGCTCTGCTCAACTTGTCCGCAATTTGATTGGACTTCCCGGGGATGTGTGTTGCTATCAGAAACCGCTGAGAAGAAATCGCTCATTGCCACAGTCTGAGTGCTTCTCGACACAGGGGGTAGGACCTGGTTCCGCCTTGTTTGTTGATATACCACACTACAGACATGTTGTCTGTCTGGATTGCAATCGTTCCCAAGGGAAGAGAGTCTTGAAGGGCTTGCAACGCTAAAAGCACTGCTCTCATCTCCAGAACATTTATGTGCAAGTGGCATTCGTCTGGTTGCCATGTGCCCTGGACAGTCCTGCCCTGATAATGCCCCCCCCACCCGATCAGGGAGGCGTCCGTTGTCAGAGTAGCAACCGGAGGGGGAGGAACAAAGGGTCTTCCCAATAAGAGCTGAGGGGAAGACATCCACCACAGGAGATGATTTCTGCATGTCTGCGTAATCATAATGGTGTGGGACATTGGAAGTTGCTGGTATGACCATTGTGTAAAGAGCATCCATTGAAGGATTCTCATGTGGAATCTGGCTAATGGAAGCAGAGGTATGGCAGCCGCCATAATTCCCAACACTTTCAGAACTAACCTGGCTTTGATTCTGTTGTTGCTGAAGAGGAATGAGACCAGTTTGTGTATGTCTGTTATTCTCTGATCTGTTAGTCTCGCAGACATGTCGACTGTGTCTAGATTTGCGCCTATGAAGGTAATAGTACGACAAGGCGACAAAACAGACTTTTCGCAATTTATTGAAATGCCTAACTTTTGACAAATGCGAAAGGTGTAATCCTGGCCATTAGAAGAAGATGCTTGGTGGGAGCTGTGAGGAGCCAGTCGTCCAAATATGGAAACACCTGGAATCCTTGTCGTCTCAGGTGAGAAGCTACCACTGCCATGCATTTGGTAAACACCGGGGCAGTGGTGAGACCAAAGGGCAGGGCCCTGAATTGAAAATGACTGGTTCCCAGCCTTAAGCGGAGGAATCTTCTGGAGCGTCTGTACATTTTTATGTGATAGTAGTCATCCTGAAGGTCTATAGAGCACATCCTGTTTCCTTTTCCCAATAGGGAAGGATGGACTGCAGCGTGACCATCCGAAATCTTGTTTTCTTGACTGATCTGTTCAAGATACTGAGATCCAAAATTGGTCTCCAGTCCCCTGTTTTCTTTGGAACTAAAAAGAACCTTGAGTAGATTCCGGATCCTTGCTGGTCTGCTGGAACTGGCTGAATTGCTCTTTTGCAAGCAGCTTTGAAATTTCCAAAGCCGCTAGATCCCTTTGAGCGGGTGGAACATCTGGAAGGGATTTTTTTGATTGGTTTGGAATGCGAAGAAAGGGAATGGAATAGCCTTCGGAAATGATGGACTGTACCCATTTGTCTTGAGTCAGGGATAGCCAGGCTTCTGGGTACAGTGACAATCTTCCCCCGACTGCCTCCGAAGGTGGGCAGTCGGGCAACACCTCAGGGATGGTGAAAGGGCTTATCAGAGAAGGCTTCTCGATTGCCCTGGTTCTGCGGACCCCCCCCTGCCTCTAGGGCGACGTCCACCATTGTTATTCCCGCCTCTGCCTCTGGCGGGGAACCAACTCTGTGTGTCAGGCGAAGACCCTTGAGATTGTTTGCGGAACCACATTTTTCCACTTTTCTGACCTTTGGGGTAAGGCCTAGAAGGAGTAGAAAAACGGACTCCGACGGCAGAAAGAGTCTTGCCATCAGTCTCGCACCTAGTCAAGGTTTCTTTCACTTGAGGACCAAAGAGAGATGATCCATCGAATGGGGAATTAGTGAAAGACGTTTTAAAGGGGTCCGCAAAGTTGCATAGCCGCATCCAGGCATGCCTACGTAAGGCCACACCTGTCCCTGCGGCCCTGCTCGCTCCATCAGCCGCATAAGAGAGGAGGCGCATGGAGGAGTTGGCTATGGAGTTCAGGGTAGCCAGCTGAGTGTTCATCTTATCTTGAAACCCCCCAGCCGTAGGATCCTTCAACATGTCACTCGCTTTGATCAAGTCCCTTTGAAGACGAGTAAAATGGCATAGGTAGTTCAGTGAACGCATTGCAAATGTCGCTGACGAGAACATCCGCTTCCCGTACCTGTCCATGGACCTAGATTCCTTGTTAGGTGGATGGACAGGCACTGAAGGATCAGATAGTTCCTTCTTAGTGGCAGCAGCAACCACCATAGCATCCACAGAAACTCCTTTTGTCAAAAACTGTTTATCTGCTGGTGCTGTTATGAATTTGAGGGTCTCCTGGGAGTGGGGTCCACCGAATCAGGAGCCGTCCATGCCTTTTTTGCTACCACCTGCATGAGGGGGTCAAAGGGTGGAGACACCCAGGAGGTGGAAGGACGAGAGCCAAACGCCTCAAGGTACACAGATTCATCCTCCGAAGGGTTTAGGGCTGGCCAATTTCCCCTCTGCTTAAGGATTTCTAGAATGTCTGCAAAAGAGACATCTTCAGAAGGGGAACGGGGGGAACCCTCGGAATCCTCTAAATCTGTGTCAGAGGTGACGGACTCAGGTGAGTCTATGTGTTTCCTCTTACACTTTCTCTTCCGAGGGGGCTCTTCTGCCGAATCAGGAGAGGCCTCGGAAGAGGATGAGATCCCCACAGGGGATTCCTGAGGGGCTGGCTCTCTGCGGTCCGGGATGAGGGAGTGAGTCGACTTGACCTGAGGCACCGAAGAGGGGGGGGCAGACGGAGCCGACTGTGGGGTAGAACCTGGTTCTAACACACTCCGCATGACCTCGAATGCACCCCTGTCAGGCAAAGCCAGAGGTCCCCGCTCCGAAAAGCTAAGAACCTCCCTCGGCACCGACAGTGATGGCTCCAAGGCCGATGTCGGAGCCGAACTCACCAGCGCCGAAGCCCAGAGAGGGAGAGCGGGGTTGGACAATGGTCCGATGCCACTCACCCCTTAGGAGCCGACGATGGAAGTCCGGCGCCGAGATTCTTCTAAGGAAGAAATCGGAGCCGACGATGGAGCCGAAGACAATTGTATCGGCTCCGACGCTACCACAGTCTCGGTTCTGAAACGCCCCGGCTCCGAGCTCAATGGAGTCGGAGGAGGAACATATTGAGGGACAGGGGCAGACATCGACTGATGAGTCGGGCTCTGAAGCATTTGGGCCAGTGCCTCGGACTTAAGAAGTCGACTCACTACCCTCTGAAGGTCATGGTCCGACAGCCTCGATGACCTAGAGGAGTGAGATCTATGGCTCCGTTCAGACAGCAGAGGAGATGCTGGAGCCGAATGAACGGAGCCAAGGGATGGTGACCTAGACCTCTTCCTAGATGTCGGTTCCGAGATTTTGGTCGGAGCCGACACAGGAATGTCTAATACCTCGGCTCCAGCCGGAGCCGAGGAAACCACAGAAACTGTAGCCTGAGACTTATCGGCTCCAGCCGGAGCCGATGTAGATGGAGGTTTCGAAGCCTTAGGTCTCGGCTCAGTAGCTGGAGCCGAGGACCTAGAAGCCTTGGAGGGCTTTCCCGAAGAGACAGTTAGGGAATCCTCAGGCTTGAGTAAACCTCTCAGTATCAGTTTGTTTTTTCTTTCCTGCAGGACCCTGGGGCTGAAGCCGTGGCATACAGCACAGGAGTCCTGCAGGTGCAAAGGTCCCAGGCAGTAGACACAAGAAAGTAGGAGGGAATCCACTAAACTAAGGGAAACAAGTGATAAAATTAAAATTAAAGGGGTTTAAGTACACTAACTTTAGTTCAAAGTTACTTACCAAGAAGCCGGTAGAAAACCAACACCTCGATCGCTGTAGCGGCAAACGAGATCTGAGGTAACTCACGCCTAGCATTGTGGGATATAAGGGGAGCCTCGAGCCGGTGGAACCAACTCTCGAGCTTTTACAGTGGCCGAGTTGGAGCCGAGGTCGGCTCCGAACCCATCCAGCAAGAATGAAGGCGAGATAGACAACTTAACATCACTCCTTTCAAAAACTGTTTAACTTGAGCATTATTAGAAGGGGCATCCATGGCATGACAAGCAGAAATGGACAACAAATGTAACGTGACAGAGGAATATGAAAGCCCATTAGACAGTAACCCATGCATATAATCAAAAACAAAGACAACTGGGCCTGAACAGGAACAAGGTTCTTTTACTGGCAACAACTACAAAACCTTTTCAGTTTGTACATACATGATTTTCTAGTAGCAGGTTTTATCACTTCCTTTAGTACCTGATGCATATCCTCAGAAAAGATGTTCCTAAAATGTATCGAAATTTATAATCCAGGCAGTTAATTGAAGAGTGTTTATATTGGGGTGCATCAAACTCTCCCTGTCTGGTGTGAGTAAATCCAGTCAGTGGGGAATTGTGGCAATTACCCTTGGACAAATTTAAAGGCAGGGTTAATTACTGTTGCCTTGGCCAAGACAGAGTCACCCACACAATTTTTGGACAGATCTTCTTGATTTTTAGAAGAACCCTGTATATCAGTGGAAAGGCATATAAGTATCCACTGCACCCCAGGTATCAATATGATTCTGTCATAGTTCATGTGAGTGTAAATGACCTGAAACAGCAATATTTATGTATTCATTTATTTATTTATTTATTCATTTGACATTTGTTAACCTGGATAGTCCGTCTGGGTCACTTGAACAAATTTTCATGGGAGGCCAGGGGAGAAAAGCTTCATAGTTTACACATGCTTAGATAAATAAACAAAGAACACACAAGAACATTTTTTGAAAGGACTGTACAATATAATATTGAATTACATTTTAGATAAAACTATATGTAAAACAATATGTTTGACAGGACTTTACAATAATACAGTGCCACTACATCTTTGATAAGACTATACACAAATATCATGATACAAGTTAGAATTGGGAAAGAAAAGCATATGCTGCTTAGATTGATAGTTTGGTTAATAAGTAGGATGATAGGACTAGAAAGGTGAACAGTTTCTGGTTCTTTACTATGATTGTTGGTAATTTAGTTAGTGATGAAAAAAGTTAGTGTAGTCAGTGGAGGCGTCAGGATGGGAGAAACTGTCTTAGCCTGGAGACAGACATGTGTATAGCCATGATTTGTTTTGGTGTTCTTTTACAGAGGCTTTGAAGAGAGGAAGGCTAGGCATTAGCCTAATGTTAGGTGGGAGGGTGTTCCATACTTTAGCAACAGAGTATGAGTATAGAGATTTTCCGGGGTTTCTAGAAGGTTTGTAGAGCTCTAGGAAGATTTTTACCTTTGGATCTAAGAGTTCTGTTTGGTTTGTAGTGTTGGATTAGGTTTATAATGGCAAGACAGGCAGTGGGGCTATAGTACAGGTTGTGTGTTGCAGTTAATGTGTATATGAAGGCTGGTATGATAATTCCAGCCAGTTTAGTTCTTTTAGTGGTATACAGTGATGTGTACAGTAGTTGAGAGTTAGTTGCAAACTTTGCAACTTTAATGTAGCACTGTTGTAATTTATTCTAATTTAGTCTTGGTGAAGTTTTGTAGATTGGTTAGTATACAGGAACCATAGGTTCATAGGTTGGTACTAGGCTATCAGCCCTAGGGCCTATACAAGCCTAGCCATAACAATTCCCTGGTTGTTTCTACCCACATTTACTTACCTGGACCCCTGTCTAGTAGGGCGACTGACGTGATTCCCGGGTTGAATTTCTTAACTCCCATCCAACTGTCAAGGTTCCTTTTGAAGAGGGCCAAAGAGGCGCTCTGCTTGACATGTATGGGCAGTGTATTCCAGAGTATGGAGAGTCTCTGGGTCAGGAACCTGTCCTTCCAGCCTGTCTTGTTCATTGTGATGATGAGGTTTAGATCCCTGGAGTGCGTGGCTCTGAGGGATTGGGATTTCTTTAAGTGGAGCATGTCCAACAGCTCAGGGTTTGACATGGCCTTGTAAGTTAAGCAGAGATTGCCTCCGAGTAGGCGATATGCGACAGAGTACATCTGGAGTTTGTTTAGACAGTCAGCATAGGGCATCTGCTTTAGGCTTGCAGTTCTTTTAGTGATATATTTCTCTGGCCTTTCCAACTGTTGCAGGTGTCTTGTGAGGTACATACCAAATGGGGTGTTGTACTCTACAATGGGTCTAATGAGAGATGAGTACAGTGGGACAATGACCTAATTTTTTCTGGATGAAAAGCCATTAGTGATGAGGTGTGCCACATAGAACGATTTCCTCACTGTTGTGACGATGTGGTTATCGAAGGTGAGATCACTGTCCACCTGTGTTCCCAAGTCTCTCATCACACTTTCGGTGTTTAGTGTATTGCTGCCTATGTGGTAATTCATAGGTACGTGGTTTTTCCCAAAGGGGATAACTATATATTTTTTTACATTAAGCTTGAGTCCATGACTCTGGCACCAAGCATCTGCTTCTGTAAGGCCCTTTTGTAGGATATCCACATAATTTGGGGAATCAGTAATGGTTCCCAGTTTGAAGTCATCAGCAAACATTGTTAGCCAGAGTCCCTTAGTGTTGGCCTGTACTTCAGAGAAGTAGATGCCAAACAAGAGTGGTCACAGGACTGCACCCTGAGATACTCCACTTGTCACTTGTCTGAAGCTGGATTTGGAATCGGCTATTTTTACACTGTGGGTTCTGTCAGTAAGCCAATTGGCAACCCATCGAGTGATATGGGGATTTATGCCCAGCTTGGTAGGTTTATCTATGATTCCAGAGTGGGGGATGTTGTTGAAGGCCTTGGCAGGATCCAGATGGGCTGTCTGGACCACCTTACCCTCGTCCATGGCTCTGGATACTGATTCGAAGAAGTCAATCAGGTTGAGGAGACAAGATCGGCCCTTCACAAACCCAGACTGGGTGGGGTCCAACGTTTGAAGGTTGCCAATGTCCTTGTTTATAAGTTCCATGATAATGCGTTTCATGACCTTGGAGACCAGGCTCATCAGACTGATGGGGTGGTAGTTCCTGGGATCCAAGATGGATCCCCCCTTGTGAAGTGGGATGACTGTTGCTGTGTGCCATTCAGTGGGCATGAAGCCTGAGATGAGGCTGTGGTTGAACATGATGCTTAGGTGAGATGTCAGTTAATTTTGTAGTTCATGTAGTACACAGCCCGGGATGTCATCTGGTTCCATGGATGCTGTATCCTTAGCTTTGGAGAGTGTGGTTTTTACCTGTATGGTCGTGATTACCAGAATTTGGCAATCTTCTGGTATTAGGATGGACCCTTTAGAGGGTGAAGGGGGGGGGTGAAGATGGCACTGAATCGATCTGCCAGGATATTGGCGATATCCTTGGGATCAGTATATTTAATGCCATTCTGTTGTAGCTCAGAGCAGATCTGAGCGTTGCCACTTAGATTTCTGACATATGTATAGAATGCCTTGTGGTTGTCTTTAGAATCTTTGGCAATTTTATTTTTGTAACTAGCTTTGGAGGATTTTATGAGGGACCTCAGCTTTTTACTAAGGCTGGTAATGGAGTTTTTTTACATCCTGGAATTTTCCTCTTTTCTGCAACAGTTTCTTCCTTCTGTTGTATATTTTGTTTATTGCTGGGGACCACCAGATTGGCTTCCTTTTTTGGAGGACAGTGTCTTGGTTCTGTTTGGGATGGCACAATTCATGCACAAATGTATGTTCTCACACAGTGCTTTAGTGTAGGATTCAACCATCGAACATTCAGTTCCCATCTGCATGGGTGCCATGAAGTTTGTCACTTCTGACTTGAGTAGCATGAAGTTGGCTTTGGAGAAGTTTTTTTACGGTGGTTTCCTTACTGGGGGGTGGGGTGGGACGTGGATGTCAAGGGTGATTAGCTTATGGTCAGACCTGACCAATGAGGGGGTGACGACTGGTGTGGATCATCGATTTCTATGTTGGTAATGACCAAGTCTAGGATATTTGAGCCCCTGGTGGGGCTATGAATTAGATGGTATAGGGCGTTGGAATTAATGAATTCCAAGAACCGCTGGGCAAAGATGTTGGTACCCAAGTAGTTTTCCCAGTTAATGGCAGGGTAGTTTTCTAATCATTCTGGGTGTTTAGTTGTATCTTAATATTTTCCAATATGTTTAGAAAGGTATGGTGAGAATCTTGGAGCATGGTGGGGATCTGTAGAAAGCTACAATTTGGATTGCAGTCTTACCTAGTGTCAGTTACACCTGGAGAATTTCAGATGCATTATGTCGGGCAACTAGTCTGGAGGTGTGAATATCCTAGGTGAATATGGACACTCCTCCACCTTTCGTGTTTCGGTCTTGGTTTGATGGCCGAAAAGTGTGGTAAGATTTGTACCTTCGTATTGCCGGGGTGCTCTCTGGAGCCTTGAACCCGGTCTCAGTTACTGCACAGATATCGATGTTCTCCATTTTTAGGAGTGCCTCGAGAGAGTGTATTTTGAGGTTTAGACTTCTAGCATTGAATAGCATTACCTTCAGATTTTGCATGTCTGTGTCTTGTCACATTGGAGGTTTTGTCATTTGAACCTTGCCTAAAAAAGGCACTACAGGGGTGGCAAGAGCCTTAGACAGTAACCTGAATCCCAGGGGCGACAGGTGCAGATCATCTCTGACAAAGCATCGTGGTTTGTCGATCATGTCGTCCCAGACAGACATATACTGGATCCCCTTTGAATGACACCAGAAGCTTAGCCAATTGTTGAAGTCAATCATTTTGTCCTTATATTGTGGTATCATTCTGGGCGAAGACGGGATGCTACTCAGGGCTAGGGTTATACCTGCCTGGGCCACATGGTCCGAGAGCTCTTCCATGTCTCTTTTCATGTTGCCCAGGGAGGTATGTCTCAAGTCATTCACTCAAACATGGACAATAACAGAGTCATATTTGTACTTGTTGTGGAGTGACTTGAGTGCATGTGCTATGTGGCGGATCATGCCACTCAACAGGCAGATGAATGTAATTTTCTCCTTGTTTAGCCTGGTAAGTGGGACATCAGTGTGCCTGACTATAGAGTCACCTATGACTAAAGTGTTTGGTACATTATCTTGCCTTAGGGGCTGTTTTTGGGTGGCATACTTGTGTTGTGAGGTATGTGTAACTTTGGTTGTGATTGGTGTTTGCATTTCAGCTTCGGAGGTTCTGCATATGTGGGTTTCGTGTTGCTATGTGTGGGTGTTGATAATGTGGGTTTTGTAGGGCTATGTGTTGCTTGAGGTGTAGTGCAGATGTTTACCTTCTCCTCTTGACTGTCTAACACAGTCTTGGCTGGAGAGAGCTTTGTTTCCAGTTTGGCTATATAATTGCATCTCTCGCAGGTTGTAGTGTTTGGTGATAGGAGGAGAGGGTTGTCCATGTACATGAGGCAATTGCTGCATTGCCCAGTATTCCAAGATTCACCAGGTGAACAGGAGAAATCACCGTAAGCTGACCCTTGGACATGCCTGGTTAGGTGCTTTTTTGTAAAGTACAAGAGCTGTTTTCCCTTACCTTGGCAAGGTACTTTGCAATTTTGGTTGTTTAGTGCCTATGATTAATTTCTCCTTATTAACAAGGAGAATTTTAGTGCTTATATCAGTTCATAGCTTCTTAGTGCTTTCTAGCAGTTCTAGAGCAAGTGCTAGTCACAGGGATTCAGATTTTAGACCTACTACTGAAAAACCAGCCAGTTCAAGGGAAAACTGGAAGAGCAGACTTTCTGGCACCAGGAGTAGTTTAACCCTAGCCCTGCGGCCTTGCACGATGCGCAAAATCTTCAAACACTCATCGTTTTATGCCAGAAAGATGAAAGGGATAGAAATCAGCACAATTTGAAAGCTACAATTTCAGAGCTGAAACCACTCCTCTAGTTCTATATTGACATTACAATGTTTCTCACTCTCACTGGCAAGCAGAAGAATGTCTCTCTTAACACAGCAAGGTCTGGAATAGCTCTGGTCACAAGAAATAAAGTCCTGAAGCCAGCAATGCTTGGGAACTGGACTATACTTGTTCAGAAAAGGCAAGAAACGAGCAACAAGAGCCTTTTTTTTGTTTTGTTTTTTTGAGAAAACATGCAAAGAAATGCAGTAAAACAGTGGATATACTCTGAAAAGGCAAGCACACTTGAGTGTGTTGCCTAATTCAGTAAATACAATCGAAAAACAGCAAATGCAGTTAACAACTTTTTAAATTTGTAAAACGACAAGTGCACAGTAATAAAAATGATTTAAATGGCAGAGATGCAACAAAATATAGTAGTTATTACATTTAGATGCTTTTTAAAAGTGCAGAAACAACATAAATGATCAATAGGTGGCAGAAACAAGCAATTTAAGCTATATAGTACTTGCAGTCAACCAAAAAGTGTCTCTTTCTTTTTTCTGGTGCTGTATTAGTCAGCAGGATGCCCAAACAGGATCTGCTGATCTAAAACTAGCGCAAAATCATGCAAACACGTGTTTTTATGCCAGGAAGATGAAAGGGATAGAAATCAGCCCAATTTCGCCTTTAAGCTACAATTTCAGGGCTGAAACTACTCCCCTAGTACTAGATTGGCAGTGCAATGCTTCCCACTCTCACTGGCAAGCAGAAGAACTTCCCTCTTAACACAGCAAGGTCTGGAATAGTTCTGGTTACAAGAAATAATGTCCTGAAACCAGAAATGCCTGGGAACTGGACTATACTAGCTTAGAAAACGTGGGAAATGAGCAACAAGAGCCTTTTTTCTTTGTTTTGTTTTTTTTTGTTTTTTATAGAATAAGGAGGGGAGCATCAACGTTTTAGCTAGGGTCATCTTGGTTGGAGTGGTAAGGAATTGTCTGTTTATGTAAAGGAGTCCTAGTTTTTATGTGTCTTCCTGATGTTTTGCCGGATACAAAGGTCAAAGTTAAGTTTGCTATCAATAATAACACCTAGCAGTTTCATTTCTTGTATGACGTCTATGACATTTGTCAGCTGCAATAATATTAAACTGGCCTGGGTTGAGGGTGGTATTCTTGGGGTGAAAGAATATAAGTTTGTTTTTTTTGGTTTGTATTTAGAAAGAGTTGGGCCTCTGTGAGCCAGGATTCAATTGCTGTGAATGATTGTTGAATTTTGATTAGGAGTTCAAGGAAAATATGGAAGGTGCAGATTAAGGCTGAATCATCTACATACTGTATTAATGTTCCTGGTAAGAGGAGGTGTATAGATTATTGGTAAATATGTTAAATAGTCAGGGTCCTAAAACAGAGCCTTGGAGGACTCCTGTAGGGTTTTGTAGGAAGGGGGAGAACTGGTTACACCATTTTACTGCTTGCTTCCAATCATGTAGGTAGCTGCAGAACCACTGAAGTGTGTTGGAGGAGCAGCCTAGATTGGATAGTGTGTTAAGCAATAAAGAGTGTGAAATGGTGTTGAAGGCTTTTTGAGAGGTCCAGTAATACTGTGGATACTAGGTAGCCTTGGTCCCTGGCCTTGTTAACAGTGTTGATGAAGACCAGCAAGGCTTTTGAGAGGTCCAGTAATACTATGGATACTAGGTAACCTTGGTCCCTGGCCTTGTTAACAGTGTTGATGAAGGTCAGTAAGGCTTTTGAGAGGTCCAGTAATACTGTAACTACTAGGTAACCTTGGTCGCTGGCCTTGTTAACAGTGTTGATGAAGGCCAGTAATGCAGTGGATGTGCTATGATCTGGCCTGAAACTGTGCTGAGTTTGAGTGAGCAGGTTGTTTTGGAGTAGATGTTTCATTAACTCATTCACGCCAGAGCAGCTCAGAAAATGCTGCCTGCTTACTTCCAGCATAGGAACAACAGTGCAGCCTGAGCTCATTTTCAAATAATCCATTTGTAATACCATACACAAAACAAATATTCATAACTCTAACCATAAGAGTTAGACTAAAAATGTAAATGCAAAAGTTGTTAGGCAGACACTGACCTTTCCAACAGTGTAAATGTTGATAGTACGTATGCAAGTCATTATTCAATATTTGCCAAGGAATGCTGATATTGAGCCTATTTTGTTTTACCTTTGTGGTACAACAAATCACAATATCTTGGTGAATGTACAGTGTAGTCCCATACAATTTGTAATTAATTTGTTTGTGTGAATGCCAGCTTTAAAATGATACCTTAACCATTACTGTCTGATGCTCCTTTACAGCGATATTCACAGAAATATGATTATATTTATCATAATTGATAAATAAAGCATACCATCTCAACACCTGTAACAGACAGAGACTACATATCAGTGTACAAGTTGTGCGTATCAATGTCAGCTTCAAAATGATGCATACTTTGTGTCATCACCATGCTCCCTTGCAAATATAATAATGAGAAATATTGCAAATATATAATTTTCATAATCATACAACACTAAAACTGTAATATCTGTACACTTGTACAGCATAGAGACAGTTATTTTACTAAGTTGTAAGGAGAAATAATGTCTTCAAAATGAAGTATTACTTGGGACACTGACATGCCCCCTTGCAAAGTTTACCAAAATATGAAAATAATCATAATTTCCATAACCTAAGTCCTAAACAAATGTTGACATCTGTACATGTGTACAACATACAGACACAGATCTTTTACCATGTTGTAACTATTAATACTGGCTTCAAAATGAGGTAGTACTTAGCATAATTATATGCTCCCTAGCAAAGTTATTTACCACAATATGAAAAAATCATATAATTTCCACAACCTAAGTCCTAAACTAACTGTGATATCTGTACATGTGTACAGCATACCATCACTTGGCACAATTACATGCACCCTAGCAAAGTTATTTACTAATATATGAAAATAAATCAATTTCCATAACGTAAGTTCTAAACAAACTGGGATATCTGTGCATGTGTACAGCCCACAGGCACAGTTCTTTTAGGACTAACATTCTCTTCAAAATGAGGTATTACTTAGCACATTGATATGCTCCCTTGCAAAGTTATTTACCAAAATATGAAAAAAATGAATACCTTTCATAACCTTAGCCCTAAACAAACTGTGATATCTGTAAATGTGTACAGCGTACAGACACAGTTCTTTTATCATGCTTTAAGGACTAACACAGTCTTCAAAATGAGGTATCACTTGGCACAATTATATGCTCCCTAGCAAAGTTATTTACCAAAATATGAAAAAAATTCTAATTTCCATAACCTAAGTCCTAAACAAACTTTGATATCTATACATGTGTACAGCATACTGACACATTTATTTTACCACGTTGTAACAATTAATACTGGCTTTCAAATGAGGTATTACTTAGCGCAATTACATGCACCCTAGCAAAGTTATTTACCAAAATATTTAAAAAAAATCATAATTTCCAAAGTCATAAACAAACTGATATGTGGACATGTGTACAACATACAGACACAGCTCTTTTACCATGTTATACATACTGGAACTGTCTTCAGAATGAGGTATTACTTAGCACGTTGACAACTTCCCTAGCAAAGATATTTACCAAAATATGAACAATCTGTGATATTTGTACATGTGTACAGCCCATGGGCACAGTTCTTTTACCACATTGTGAGGACTAACATGGTCTACAAATGAGGTATTACTTAGCATGTTGACATGTTCTCTAGCAGAGGTACAATTACAATTATTTTACTGTGTTCTAAGCCATGAAAAAGGTGTTTATGAAATGTAATAGACCTTCACTTACCATATTGCTCCTACTTGGTCATGGCTGCTTTCCATCTTTTGCCACTAGGTGCAGGTTGCCAGTATGTCATGCATTGCTGCCATCATGCCATTGTGCAAATCACTGAAGAACTGTTCAATGCCAACTTCATTTAGGTGAACTCCATTTCTGAAAAGGTGATCATCTTCTGCAGTGATGCTGTTATGGCTGATTACTGATCCACCGACCCTGAGCAGCAATTCATGCATGAACCCATTCTGCAACTGTTTGGCCTTGTGCTCTGCCCATTGGCTGTCTGCATATCTCCAGTTCTGATGAGGAATTATGTCAGACCACACAAAATGACAATGTGGTCACCATGACTGCATATGTTCAAAAATCTCCTTGATTTCAAACCTCAGCTGTCCAAGTGGATGAGTGATGACATTGTTCCCTCCAATGTGCAAGACAAGAATATCAGGTTCAGGGTAGATGGAACACTTCTCTTCCAACCGCAGGAGTCCAACTCAATGCACACCTTCTTGCAATCCAGTGTACCTTCACCCTAGATGTGGGGAAGCTCAAGTTGTAGTAGTCGTTATTTCCGGAGGCATGTCTGGATGGCCAGTGAACGTAGGGATGGCCACACACCCACACTCTCACTTTTTGTTCCCCTGCTTTTGAAGCCATGTCAGTGTCCCAAGGTAGAAGTACCTGCACAGGGAAGAAATGCAAGTCAGTTACTGATGAGGTTTGAGGGATTTATTGCATTACTATGACATGTATAGGTATATAATGTGCATTACCTTGTTTGCCTGTTGGAATCTTCACTGCTATCCACATAGGCATTATTCTTTTGGTTCATTATTTGCATCGATGATGCGGAGGTACATACCTAACAACCTGAAAACCAGCAAGTCACACACACCATCAGATTAGTAGTAAACACTTATCACTGTAAAAATACACATCATTTGTGCAGCCAACATACTGCTGAATGGGTACTGATAAAGGGCTACAGACATGGCACATGTAAAGAGAAAAAGCAGAGTAAGGACTGCCACTCCACTAATGAACCCAGGACAGGCATGGGACTTCAGTGGTACTCAAGGGCATCTGATGTGTCTGACACCTGTGCTGGCTACCCACCTAGACTACTGATACCACTACTGTCTCATGACCTCCTTCAGTGTCAGCAGTCTGTCTTACCTCTGCCTTTTTGCTTTACATGTGTCCATTCAGCAATGGACATAAGGGATCAAGGATGGAAGTAATGTAAAATTTGCTGCCCTGACCTACATACATTTACTGTACCAGAGTGAAGGAAGAGTGAAAGGGCACATCACAAAAGAAAAAAGACCTGCCAAAAATTCTTTTTTTTTTTTGCAGGTGGCCTTTCATGGAGGGACTGAAGGCATCAGAGTGGCATCCTTGAAACCATGCAAATCCCAGAAAGCAGCCCAATGGGACTGGGCTGAAGAGTCTCCAAGTTCCCCACTGTCGTCCAGGATGATCCTAAGAGTCATGGTGTCTAGGTGTGACACCCACTGATTTGCACAGCATTCAGAGCTGAACTGAAGAGTCTCCAAGTTCCCCAGTGCCAAAGGAATACACACCTTGATTTCTCTTGTATATCACAGTATGTGCCTTTTCTGTTGTTATCAATGCACTTTATGGCCATGGTACTCCCTGAAGCATTCAACACACAGGTTGATCTTGCAAGTCAGGCATCCCCATGATAGTTCAGCTCATTTATCCTTGCTGGCACAGTTGCTGCATCTTGATTTATGCCATTTCTCCAAAAAGTGTGAGCCATGCTCAAATCAGCTCATGGGCTCTGGGACAGTAATCTTGGTGCATCTTTTCCTCTTCTTGCAACTGGCAAGGAGATGCAAGCCTAGGTTCCTTCAAAACTGTAACCGTGTTGCAGGAATAGGACATCCAGAGTGTGACAGTTGGTGATGGCTGTTACTTTCACGAAATATAATGAAAACACTGACTATGGTCACATCCCACAGAAACCAGAACATTTGCAGGCCTTTCTGACAGTGGGATACTGTGTCCTGAGCTGATCTGCTCGGTTCATCCCATTCATGTAAGTGTTACACATGTTTACAACTGGTGGACATGGCACCAATGCTTTTGTCCCATCACGCTTTCTCCTGTGTGTGCTGGAGACTGACAAGGTTGGGTTACTGTTAGTTGATAGGAGAAATACTGGGTTTCTATCCTTCCATTCAGTAACCTGCAGTGGTCCACTCTGCAACTGCTCATAGTACCCTCAAGGTTATTTTCCAATGGCCTGTCTGTTGAATGTTAGAGGCCAGCCTGACCTATTGGTGCTCATGGTTCAACAGCAGTATAGATCATCTTGCAGCAACTGCTGTGCCAGCAGGACAGATGTAAAGAAGTTATCAAAGTAAATGTGATGCTTCTTGCCAATCAGTCCCCTAGTTAAGTCAACCACAACTTGGTGTGCCAGTCCGACCTTTGTATTCTGCTCTGCTTTTCCAGTGTATACCTTGAATTCATGTACATACCCATTGGTAGAGTCTGCCAACACTTACACCTTAATGCCATACCACTTTGGCTTACCAGGCATAAACTATTTGTCAAATGTCCCCAGAAGCTGACCATGGCTTCATCTACAGCCACCTCACGATGCACATTGTACTGTATCCTGCATGCACCAAATACGGCATCCAGTACTGGCCATACATGCAGCTTGTCATGACCCACAAGGCCCTGTGGTAGCTCAGGTGGTTGTCATTGCAGTGGAAATGCTGCTGAATTTTCTCAAACCTTTCTCGGTTATTTGTTTTCAGTTGCACTTGTTTTTTGATACTGTGCCATATCCTGCTCCTGTCTACATTTTTTTGGTACTCTCCCAGGTCATGTACTCAGCTACTGGAAAGTGACTATATACATGGGGTGTTTTCCCAGTGCTGCCTGTATTTAGGAACATGTACAATAGTCATGTATATTCTGACACCTAGAAATGTGTGTATATCTCAGCGTGTATCAACCTTGCCTGCTGCGGCCTGCCTCTGTGCAGTATAGTGATTGGGTTCATTGGCAATAAGGGTGTACAGCTCCTCTGGGAACATCAAATTCATGAAGTCCATCTCTGTGCCTAAGTTGTTTACAAGGCCTACTGGCCCCACAAAGTCATCAATGTGTACTGCTGTGAGGCTGGGATTTTATGTGCTGGGCATGCTCGGCGTACCTTACTGGGTCACCTGGAACAGCTGGAAATGGAACATCCGGCAGGGTTCAGTGATGATGCTTTCTCTTCAGTGTCAGCAGCAACTGTTCTACATGCACTTGTTAGTGAAGTACTTGTTAATGAAGTACTAACAGACATTCCCTTCTGAGGCACAACCATATCCTTGTTTGAAAAGGAGCTACTTTGACTCAGAGCTAATGGATTTTCTCCATCCAAATCCACATACTCTGGACTACTTTGAACCTCATGCACAATTGAAGGAACAGCCACATCCTTGTAAGTACTTACAGTGCCATGCACTGTGGAGGACATCTTAGGTCTGTCAGTGATACCACACACTTTCTTGAACACACATAAAGGCAATTCATCATCTGTGTCAAAATCAGACTGCACTGGGTGACCACTGTGTGTGGCCCCCTTCTTTAAGAGTGCAAGTGGTACCTCATCCTCACTATCATGGTCAGTTTTATCATTATTGGTCAATTCTGCTGTGGCAAGTCATAGTGGTCTGTCATGAATGGCTGGCACAGGGGCATTATTCATATCACAGGCAATGGCCTTCTCACGCAGATGTTCGAGTGGAATCTCATCGTCTGTGTCATAATCTTCATCCTCACTCTAGCTGGTATTACATGATGGCTCAAGGAACATACCCATGTCTGAACCACTGCTACAACCATCAGAGTCTGTTTCCTCACCCAACAGGTAAATGCTGCTTGCTTTTGCCTCAACAGATGGCATCTTCTTTGGGGGATGTGTTGCTTTCCACTTGAAATAACACCTAAAAAACACAACAGTATAGAACATTCTGATGTAATATACCTGTACAGAGGCACTTGAAAAGCAACACACCAGAAAATTGCATAGTGACTACGTAATACAGGAAATTACTACCTGATGCAATGTTTAATTGCAGTAGTACACAAGAATATGAAGCATATTTATTTATTATTATTTATTTTCCTTTTGTTGACCAGGTTTGTCTGACTGAGCTAAGTAGCCTTTTTTCAGTGGAGGCCCGGGAAGAAAAGCTCCACATGTACTACTGATTAGCATTTACAAAAATAAGTAAATAATCAACAACTGGTTTACAGAAAATATTCAAAGCAACATACACATGAAAAACAAGGATTTACTACAGTAAACTAATTATGTATGTCAGATTTAGAATCCTACATCATTCAGAAGGACTAACAATAGTTTTGTCCCCAGACATAAGATCTTACATTATGCAGATAAGAATGTATGTAATGTGCTTAGGATAGAGAAGTTAATGTGAGACAAGGCCTAGCAAGTTAAAGAAAGTTATATAAGTTGGGAGCAGATAGAGGTCTGCAGTTAGGGTTGATAAGCTGTTTAAGGGAGGTGAGCACAGAGGCAGGTCTATTGGCTTAGTTACCTGATCTTTAGTGGGAGTTTGTTCCAGGCCTTGGAAGGATTATAGCTATAGAGAATACATCCTTTCTTAGTTTCAGGTTTGTGGATTTGTACCTGATCTAGGTTAGAGCTCTGGAAGGATCTAGGAGGCGAATAGTGGGAGATGATAGGTTAGGACAGTAAGAAGGCTGATAAAGGATGGAGTGGATGATCTGGAGTTGAGGGAGAAGAAGCTGGTGAGGTAGTTCTAGCCAGTTAAGGTGTTTGAGTGAGAGACAGTGATGTAACTTGTAAGTTTGATGTAACCACAGTGGGGACTTACTGTGTATCAAATTGTAAAAATGACAGAAAGAACATGGTGGGGGATGGTGGCTTAAAATGACTGCACATAGAAAAAAAAAAAAAACAAGTCTGGCTTCTGCATTCATCGATGTGATAATGACTTCGACTTATCTGAATAACAGTGACAGCTGCAGAGAGTTTTACCTGAAAAGTGATAATGAGTCAGTGCTATATTGTAACTGCATTTATTGTTAATGTGATAATGACCTGCATTTCATTCGTGTAAAGTTATGCATGCTCAGACAGGTGATAAGTGCTGCACATAACTTGTTGAGCAGGCATTCATTATATTACCTTGGTGCAGCTGTTATGTAACACTGATTCATTATCATCTGTTAGGAGAAAACCTGATTACTTCAGTAAAAATAGTACAACACTTATATACTACTGAGCCTTTCCTCCCACCTAAATTCCACACATGACTGACAAAGCCATGGATTATTGCCCAAAATATATCATAGCGCCATACTGGTAGCAGAAAGCAAATACTAACCTTTGTCTCATTTAGACAACTACTGAGTCTAATCAGAAAAAGAAATGTCATACTTATCAGGTTGACCCGAGTGAGAATTAGTCCAAAAAGTAGTAATTCATATAACCTCACCTAACCATCTCTCTGGTTACAATAACACGCAGAAGTAAAAAAAGGCAGAGATACTGTCCTAAATATCTGGTTGAGCAATGCCAACAATCAGCAATAAAATCTAAGACTCTCATACCATCCAGACATTTTTCAGTAGAAAGAAAGATTGAATCAGAATATACGCTCAGAATGTTTGGATATATTTATGAGCACTGTTCCTGTTATCCACGATTCCAACATTTCAACATAATCAGCGACACTTTGAAAATATTAGTTGTGTTAACTTGACATATTAATGAAATATGATAATGTGACTTATTAAACATTTTCTGAAGTAAAAGAAGTCTATAACCATAATTTATTTTTAAAAGATGAATAGTAAGAGATTAAAAGATATGAAAAGGATATTAGCTCAAAATAAGGAAATGTGGCTGTAGAAAGACATGAAAAATTAAGACCAATCTGTGTTCTAAATATGGGATATCAATTATTAATCAAAATTTTGAAAAAAGTTGTCAGGTATAAATATCAGAGAGTAAAAGTGAAAAGAAAAGGAAAGTATTACTTTTCATTTAAGGGAGTTGAAGTTATTGTTACAACAAGAGCACATTTTGACAGCTAGAATGATTATTAAAATGGACTTAAATCCTGAAGGGATATGTAATCAATGGTTAGAGAACTTGAATGAAGAATCAAGTTAGAAGGAAATCTGAAAATGTGTATTTATGGACTACTTTTGAGACAGGGATGTAAATGAAACAGAAGGGTAAAATGGTAAAGTATAAATTAACTGATATGGGAAGACATTAACAGATAATAACATATATAAAAGTATATGGCAGTATATATCTGTGGGAAAACTTGCAATTCCTCGTCTAATTTTATGACTAGCATAAAATAAGGCCTTTACTACCATTTTCTGCAGTGAACATCATATTCTGCATTCAGTCTAAATATGTTACCTTCATGTCCTCATAAAGTGGGTAAAATGTTCCAAGCCTCCATCCTTCACTCTATACAAAACAAACCCACATCAGCATTTTATAAATTCACCCCGGTGATCACTCCAGTGGTTCTACTTGATAGAGGCACTGGAAACTAATGTCAGGTGGCACGATGCTAGGGCACCTCTATGGGCTAGGCTTGTAAAGGCTCCAGGGCCATTAACCTAGTACACACCTATGAACCAAAGAGTACAAATGACTGGGAACCAAAACAGCTGAAATTCCTAATAGCTCTGCATAAAGAGATACTGTATTTATACTTGCACTGAATATACAATAGTTGTACACATAGACAAAAGCTGTACACAGTATTTGTAAGAGAACTCTCAGCATTAGTATGTACCTGACCAGGCATGTACAGTGACCTCAGAGGTTCCTTACAAAAAGAATACCAAGCATAACAAACCCTCCTTATGTCCAGCACCTTATAGCCCTTTCCCTCTACTCAGTCCTCTATACATAAAATAAGATTGCTGATGGGTGATCTATGCCTGGCTTGCAAGGCATCTGCACATCCCACAGTTATGAATCTCCTACATATCTGTAAGTAAAAGAGTACCAGAAACGCAAGGTCTAGGAACCTGATTTTTGTCTGTGATTTAAACAGAACATGCTGGAGAGACAGATGTGTGTCCAGCGACTGTCCCTCCTATGGAACAGGCTTCCCATCCATGTGAAACTGAGTTTGTCTATTACCCAGTTAAAGCACAACCTTGACCAACGGATGGGGCATAGGAAATTTACGCCTGGCCTGGCACCCATGTCTTTCATGGACAGAGGTAGCTTATAAATGCCTGTCTCTCAATGTCCTATATAGAAAGAGGACAGCATTATTCTTTCAGCAAAACTAGCCTGGATGTTGAAAGGTCCCCTGAGTCATTAGCCTAGTAATCCACACATCTATCCTTTTCCGTCGCCAAAAAATGGAACTCTCTCCCTCCATCTCTAAGAATTTCTGAGAATTCTGAACACTTCAAAACCCAGCTGCATTCTTACCTCTCCCAAAAATGGAAATGCAATTGCATTCCACCTACCTAACCTGCTTAATACATAAATACTTTATAACACACGAAGTTTGTTCTTCCTTACACACTACTGATTAACCATATGTACTGCCTTCATGCTAATGCTACCTCTATATCACTCTCAGAGGATTTAAACCTCTGTATTAATTTAACTTATGCTAATATTCACACACAAAGTACTCATCCATGCTAATGTTACTTCTATATCATTCTCAGATTATTTAAACCTCTGCATTAATTTAACCTTGTACTACTGTTCTCAACCACTAAACATGTAAATATGCTTTACATCCTTCTCCAAGCTGCTGTTTAACTTTTGTTTAGTTTTTGCTATTTTGTATGTAAAATTTGCTTAGTTTGTTTCTGTATCCACTATGTATTGTACTTCATATTATGCAGCTTGTACTATGTATTATTGGAACTTTTCTCCCCGGGCCTCCACTGAAAACAGTGGACCTCCCCCGGTCATCAAACTGGAAATAAATAAATAAAATAAATAGTGATTTTGTTAGAACTCTCTTCTCAAGCAATATTGATGACCACAGATTAGGTACATCTTAGACTATTATGCTTTTATACCCTACCTAACATGCACAAAGATTTAACAAATCCAACAATTAGATCAACAATGTATTCTAAAGTATAGATTATCATTCTTAGAAAGTAGTGTATTTTTAAGTCAATACAAAGTTATAATAAAAATAGTGATGAATTTTTTTTTTATAATACTTGAGGGAATGGTTGCTACTTTTAAATGATGGTCTGTAAATATTTTTAACTTTAGAGACATTATTTATATTAGTCTCTAATGATTATGGTTTAGAAGGTATATACATATCTGTGTGATTTTCTTTTATTTTGAGCAAACAATACATTACGTACAAATTATCAACTCTTGGTACTAGCATTAGAAAATAATGCTTTTATATTCTAAAAGAGATCTTTTAACAAAAATAAATGACATGACAATGGGAATATTTGTTGCTCATACATGTTGCATCATGGTTGTCTCTTCTTGGGAGAGAGACGTTCCCCCAGATTCACTAACCTTCCATGCATGACTAAGTTAGTCATGCATGGAATCGGCTGTTTAAAAACCTGACGGCAGCATGCCATGCATATTAATGAAGGCACGCTGCCTGAGCTCCTAATCCTACACAGAGCATGGGCAAGTGCAGGGGGCGTGTCTGAGAGCAGAGCTCACACAATATAAATGCCCCTGCAATGAAGGACTGCAGAATGAATCTAAACAATGAGCGAGACCGTTCATAGATGTATGTATATCCCCAGTGACATCCCCCCACATGTATAAAAGCAATACCGAAGAACAAAAATAAAATGGACATTTTATTTTTTTTTTAATAAAACGGACGAAGTGTAAACATAGGTGCGTGGGTTTGCCCATCGCTTAGCTACACTTAATACAGGTGAAATAGCAGAAAGAGGATAAAAAGCAAGATATATGCAAATGAAGCAGTACAGCAATAGTGTAGTGGGCAGAGCATTCACCTTACAAGCAGTCATTCCCAGTTCGAGTCCCATTGCAGTACATTCCATTTTCCCTTCCAAATCAGTTTTTATGATGAATATTTTGTTTTGCATAACCTAATAAATAACATATATTTCTGAACTGCGATACTGTCTTTAATGTACATGTGAGGAGTCAGTGTCATAATGTTGCAAAGCCCACAGATAATCACGTGACCCATACAGTATCACAGATACAAATGGAAGGTAAACTGTGGAATGAATGATAACGCCATACATCTCCTCAAATTTCCCACCTCCTTAAGAACCACGACACTATTAATGTCTAAAATGTAGAACTAGTAAGCGATAGTAAGCACTCTTAAGCACTAGTAAGTGGGTTTAAGGCCGTTTGCGCGGGGGTAAGCAATGCACACACAGGTAAAGCAATATCAAAGCTAACTCTCTGTAAGCATATGTAACCAGAGGTTAGCATTGCTTACCCTCAGGCAAAGCAGTGCAAACCTGCTTACAAGTGCTCAAAAGTGCCTTGATCACTCAGTATGCATCAGCTGCCATTCTGGGCAGGAAAAATAACCAGGCTTTGCAGGTTGTGACCCCAGGACCCAGTACTCTTCAGTCACAGTACTTAACCACTAAGCCAACACAACAGTACATAAGATTGAGGTTTTAATAAACAAACCTCTCCATAGGAAAACAAGATGAACATGTGAAAGGACTTTCTATACAGCCTTATGTTGTATAACCAGCTACATGACATAAACATGTGAACTAGAGTACTGCAGTAAGCATAGATGTGAGGTGTTATTGGAATAAAGTGTAGAAGTCATCAGGATCCCATACAGTGTATGTACACATGAAACATGGATACCAAACACATATATAACCTGTAATGAATAATAAATCAATGCCAAAAAGCAAATATAATGCTAATTAACTATTAAGCAATGCTAAGCAATGCACAGCTCAGCTTAGTTGGTGTAAGCAACGTGTAGGGCAGCCAATTCAATTGGTATACCTCGTTATACACTGCCAACCTTAGGTAATCAGGTGTGCTTATAGCTTAGCCTATTCAAAACCGGCCAATCACAGAAATGTGTGGAAATTGGCCCTATTTAAACCCACTGGGCAGGAATACTGCCCATAACTGGTTGTAGCTTCCTACTGCAGGCAGAATGGCTGGAGTGGGTGAAGGCACTTGATTTAGAGTGCAGCACTGAGGCACCCAGGAGTCCAGATACATGGTATGGCTCCTGGTAAAACACCATGAGCAGAGACTACTGCAGGGCCAGTATAAGGGTTCTCAGTATAAAACGGAGGCCTGGGACAGTCTCACCCGTGACCTCACCAGTGCCACAAGTATTCCCTGGACTGGTGAGCAGGTCAGGCACCCGCATGCTGACCTGAAGCAACAGAGGGGGGATGTACTGGAACAGTGGATCCAGGAATCTCAGCAGATGCCTAATGCCCCAGTACTGAGTAAGTACTCATTCTACTAAGTAGTTAATAATTGCCTAGCTTGTGTATACTATGGATAGGTATGGCTAAATATCACTGTATTTCTCTGACAGCTGCAGATGAGCAGGCTGCAAACCAGCAAACCCATGATGCTAGGTTGCAAAGGCTGTGTTGCAAGGCAGGTTAGTAATTATTCTGCATGTACTGTTATAACAAATAAAAATAAGAGCCTTAGAAAGTGTTGTACCACTATAAATAAAGGTGTAATATTCCGTGAATAAAGGTATTACCCCTAGAGTGCTTCTGTTTACTCTGCTTTCATATGTTGTTGTACTGTTGCATTCTATAAATAGTACTGTTTTATTAAGCAGTGTTACCCACACTGTGGTATGCAGATAAAATGTGTATGAAGTTCTGTATAACAATGTTGGAAGTGCCAAGAGGTCAGTCATATTGTACAACTGAGGGAGACTTAGACAGAAAACATTAGAAAGCTTCACAGCAATTCCCTGATAGCACAGTGTAATGCTATGTTAACTGTAATGTTTTTGTCAAACACAGCAGGAGTTTGAATCCCAGGAGTGCTAGTAAGTTGTACGTATAGACTGACTCCTCACATGTACATCATGTACATTAAAGACAGTATTGCAGTTCAGAAATATATGTTATTTATTAAGTTATGCAAAACAAAATATTTATCATAAAAACTGATTTGGAAGGGAAAATGGAATGTACTGCAGTGGGACTCGAACTGGGAATGACTGCTTGCAAGGTGAATGCTCTGCCCACTACACTATTGCTGTACTACTTCATTTGCATATATCTTGCTTTTTATCCTCTTTGTTGGGACATATGTCTTATTGGTTTATAAATATTCACATTTGTTTCTATGCATGTGCCATGTTAAAATACTCCCATATTGGTGGCCTGTTGCCATCAATGAAACCTGCATGCTGTTGTAATGGCCACTGTTGTCCCATATATGCATGTGTTCTGCTTGCTCTGCAATGGTTTTAAATTTGGTATTTTGGGTTAATGGGAATACCTATGCATGCTGTTATAACTAATCCTGAATGCTGTTGACTATTACTAACCCATATCTTCCTTAAAATTGCTACAACATAGCTCGTATGGGAAGGCTGGTCCCAGCGAACCTACCTGTCCCAAGTCAGCTGTCCATGGCACCGGGCACCAGCACATCTGGGGCCCAGCCTGGAACCTCCTCCTCCATTGGCCCTGCACCACCTTCAGGTAGAACCACCGCAGGGGATGGGCCTCACCTCCACCCTGGGAGTGGGGGCAGAGAGGAACTTGTCACCCATTGTCAGGTCCTGGTCGTGGTGCGTACGGAGCTCGATAAGGAGTTTCGAGACCAACTACGCCAGCTTGAGGGCCGAGTGGCATAATTAGAGGGTGAGCCTGCCCCTTCTACACAGCCCCCAGCACAGCCACCTTTGGGGCCGTGAAGGTGCAGTGGTGACTGCCCATGGGTGCGGACCTCAGTCCCACTGTTTCCATTTGTGGGCTCATGGGCTTGCGACTTCCAAACACCCCTTCTTGTCCAAGGTGTTCCCCCCCCACATGTCATATACCGCCCCTGTATGCTGTCTTGTCTGTCATCCTACCCAACCTATCCTCCCCAAGCATACCTACTCTCCTTCTCCAACATCCCCAAACAAAATCGCGCCCCATACATAGATGTCCATTTCGTACACATGTCCACTGGACACATGTAATGGGGTCTAAGTGGCATCACAACATATTGTTGTCCTTACCCCTCTCTCACGTTTGGAGTGTCCAAATCTACCTCCAAATTCATTGCATATGCACAGCAATTGCTGTAGAATAACCCTTCCTGCACATCCCCAGCTATCCTGCCTACTGTCTTTCCCTCTTTGTGCCCCTTTTTCACCACTTTCATATCACCCCTTTTTTCTTTTCTTTTAAAGAAATTAGAGTGGGGGTAAGTGGGAGTAAGCACCTTTAAGCAGCAGTATGCGGGTTTCAGCCTGTTTGTGTGGGGGCAAGCAATGTCTACACAGGTTAAGCAATTTAGACGCTCACTTAGTGTAAGTAACTGTAACCAGAAGTTAGCAGTGCATACCATCACGCAAATCCGCTTACAACTGCTTAAAAGTGCCTTAACCACTCTATATCCAACGGCCCTTGCTCTACCTAGCAACAAAATAAACAGCCTCTGCTAGGCTCAAACCCAGGAGCCTGCACACCATAGCCAAAGAGATTTACCACTATACCATGTCAGATATACATAACCATCTTTTTTTCACAAACAAATCTTCCAGCACAGTCATTCAGCAGTACAGAGTATGTATTTCAACATGTAGATGTATGTGTGTGTGTGTATATCTATACCTAAATAGATATATACCTCTCCCTCTCTGTATTACACATGTAGATATATAGACATATATATATAAAATAACATATAGATATATGCATATGCAGACATGCATACATCTATATGTTATCAGATATATATATATATATATATATATATATATATATATACAGCAATATATATATATATATATATATATATATATATATATATATATATATATGCATACATATATATATGTATGTGTGTGTATATATACATATATGTGTGTGTGCGTATATATATATATATATATATATATATATACACACACACACACACACACACACACACACACACACACACACACACAGACATATAGCTATGATACGATACAGAACATAAGAATGATATATAGGACCACAGGCACCGCCAGTGGGGGTGAGGGGGCTCAATCAGCATACGTGTTACACGTGCCGATATCCCCCCCAGCCAAACAGGTGAAACATACAAAAACACAAAGTAAGCAAACCAGTGATTCCCAAACCACAGGCAGGATACTACCAGTGGGGGAACCTCTGTGTACCCACTAAGTCTAATCTAGAAACAAAGACAGGCATGTCTCACGCGGGACAGGTCAAAAATTGAATAAGATGTTTGGCCTTCCTGTACAATATACACAGATGGCAGGGCACGTTTGTTCGTGGACTACAAGTTTGGGAAGCCTGATAATCCTTGGGTTGAGACAATGTACATGATGGATCCCGAGAAGTGGAGAGTGGGCAATGTATAGTGGTGTGGTTAGATTCGGCTGGAACCTGTAGGAAGGATGATTGCTGTGCATGAGGAATGGGGGGGGGGTGATGGGTATGACATTATGGACCAAGGCTTGCCGGGGTTGGATGGACCTGTTCTAATGGGACCGCCTCGTGGATGTAAGCCAGAAAGGGGGGGGGGGGCAGGAAAGAAACTCAGACATACCATTTCCCATGGCAAAGCACATAATGAGTTATATGTATGTTGCATAACCCACAAAATAACATTATATACATATAAACTGGAGTACTGCAGTAAATGCACGTGAGGTGGCATTATCATAATGCATAAAGCAGTAGTTAGGTTAAGCTGCAATAAGCAGTAGTAAGCATATGTCAACACTAGTAATCGAGTTTAAGGACATTGCAACTGCATAAAAGTGCCTTAATCACCCTGTATCCCACCACCCAGCAACAAAATTAGCAGCCACTGCAAGGTTCAAGCTCAGGATGCTGCACACCACAGTGATAGTGGATAACCACTACACCATGTCAGATATACATCAAGACAGAGTATTCTCTGACAGATCATGCAGCACAGTCAATCTGCATAAGGAGAATTGTACTACTATCATAAACACTCAACCTCTTATTGCAAACATTCTGGACACGGTGTGAAAAAATTGGGGGATAAATTGGGATAAATATGAAATACTGTTCTTATACATGTAAAACTTTGCTAGTTAAACAGTAAATTGTTGTAACACACAATGTGAACAGCATGAAGTCTGAAACTCTAATGTATCGTCATTGCTGACTGACCTCATTCCTGACATCATCCATGTCAATTGGCCAGATAAATGTGGGACAGGCCAAACTTGTGAGCCAAACATGCACGGACATATGGACAGTTATAGATCTGTAAATGTACAGAGATACACAGCTACATATAAATGTATGACTCACACATAAATCATATCACATCAATGGTATCTAGGTAGATAGATAAATGTGTTCACATATATTTACAGATATATATATATATATATATATATATATATATATATATATATATATATATATATATATATACACACACACACACGCACACAGATAGATATGTGTATTGCATCTCCAAATAGGTAAAACAACCGTAACCTCCACCACAAAATAACTGACTATATGCACTGTTAATGGGGGTGGGGGGCTCAAATGAGGGATACCTGGTGATTACTGCTATGCCCCCCCCCTCCACAGCCATAACAGATATGCTGTGCAATGCAATATCCAACACATGCAGTTCTTGACCTCATGGCCCTCCACAGCACAGCTACAATGGTTTACAACTGTAGAAGGTCAGGGCAATATCTGTAACATATCATGCAGACAAGTAGACTGTGGAAGGACTACACATTACAATGCTGCAGATATGCACACACATATATACATATACATGTATATTCACGTAGACATATATATATATATATATTTATATATATATATATATATATATATATATATATATATATATATATATATATATATATATATATATACACATATATACAGAGATATATCTATAGATGAATGATATATATGTATATACATATATATATATATATATATATATATATATATATATATATATATATATATATATATATGTATATGTACTGAGTGCAGAGTATATCCCAGAAACATAAACCCTGTAAGTGGCACCTGTGAAAAGTGTAGTGTGGCAACCATTCCTACAAATGAGAATATGTAATAGTCAACATATACCCACTCACAAATCAAAGCTCAGGACACCACACAGGTTTGCATACTCAGACAACCTTTAATCTGTGTACAATAATGTATGCCATTTGTGACAGCACATAGATTTCCAAATACATATTCAATGATGGATGCAAGGCCCACACACATCAGTAGATGTAAGCACTGTGGATATATAACATACTATATGCTGTCCAGGCTGAGGCCTGCAATTAGTACAACATTAACAAATCATTAGCATGCAAGATGAGAAACAATCAACAATTACAGATGTAGGTCAGTGGCCTCCATTTACAGCCTGTAGTCAAGCTCTAGGGGGAAATGTAGTAGTTGTGGTAATGTCGCTGTATGTCTTACATAACATTGCTTAACCTAACATCTCACTATCACACTGACTGACTGAACTTTGTGTAACACTGTAAGCTGTAGACCACCACTGGTCCCATGGAGGAATGTATGAAAGTGTACAGATATACACCTCAATGTGGCTTATCACTTATATCCCTGAAAAGATGTCACAGCCTAGGTTAATGGCAGTGAACAACCCCCCTCCCATAAAAGGCTATACAAGGGCAAGGAACACTGTGTACCACACACTGACTTCTGGAATGTACAAGGGCACATATGTGTTGTCCAGCTGTTGCCCCCATATTATGGACCTTGCCCAACAGTTGTGGGAGTGCATGACATGACTGGGATGATAGCAGTAATGCTAGCAGTACATAATGATAGGCCATTACCTAGCAACCCCTTAGTGCATCACAGCAGGACAAAGACTGGCATATATGTGGATGACAGAGGCAGGAATGCAGGGCCATATTTGCATTATTGCTATTATACACCCTGGACATTGCTGGTGTTACAGACTTGTTACAACATACCCTTATGCAGGAATATGACATCAAAATACAAATGGATGTAGCCATGTACTGATAGCACTCAACAGACAGAATGCCACTGATACATCTGGGACAGGAACTGTGTGGTGCACAGACAAAACCTAACAGGTAATCCTCTGGCTATCATATGGATAGGCCCACAGTTGAGAGCTATGCAGATAGACTACATTCCATGCTAAACTACCACATACACAGAAACACTGAAAGACCAGCAAGACACAATGCACATAACACTACTCACACTGTCTGTAGGTCTTGAACCTTACCCACATGTGTATTTGGCCTGTGTCTGCAGGTTCTCCTGTAAGAGGTATTGCTACCTGCTGTTTGTAACACTGTTGTCCACACACAGGAAGGATGTCCTCAATACTGGAAAGGTGAAGGGACCATGCCCACATAAGTCAGCAAGTTATAGTACTGGGTTGCCATGACAGTGGTTATCTGAAGTACTACACAGCAGGCTGCATGCATGTATTGCAACATGTCGATGTCTGTGTGTGTGTGTGTGTGTGTGTGTGTGTGTGTGTGTGTGTGTGTGTACATTTACATGTACATGGATAAATGCATATCTGTATATGTAGATATAGATAGATGAATCAATATACACAGATATTTATAAATACAGAGCGATACACATATGCATACATCTATAGATGTATATGTCTACATATATGCGTCTGCAGATGTACAGCAATATGTATATATCTGTAAGCATAAACATGTATCATATATCCATAGATATGACACAGAACACAGCACATACATGTATGGCCACATACACCAGTAATGGGGGTGAGGGGGCCCAAGACATACGTCTAGTATGTATGTGTATTCCACCCCCCCCGACAGCCAAACACATCTGCCCTGCAATACAATACCAGCCTGTGCAAATCCCATACCCAAGACCTGACACAACATAGGTACAAGATGTCAGCAATGCTCCATCCCACCTGTATGATGTCAGGCTAGTATCAGTAATATATCATGCAGTACAGTCTGGCTACCATAGGGGATGGACAATGTGGAACTAATCAACATTCCTAAGATACATCTACACAGTCACATATATGCAGATGCATATTTATATATATATATATATATATATATATATATATATATATATATATACATATACATATACATATATTAATATATGTATGTAGACATATATGTCAATATCTATATAACTACTTATACACACATAGATATGTATATGACAATACATATGTAGAGGGTGCACACAATACGGGACATCAACTATGCCTACAGTTGCCACCTTACCAACTGGACACTGTATGTGCCACCCATACAGGTTACGATTATTGCCTGCAATATATACCCACAGAGTGGTCATAGGGTACAACACCACACACACGTTTGCATACATGGGACAGCTCTATGTGTGTACTATTATAGCTGTATATGCCATGTCATATATCTGTGTAGACACTGCAATACATATAAACAGACTAATGCCACTGTCAAACAGAAATATTAATGCACTATTCTGGTACGGATTACATATTTTGCTGTCCATGCCAAGGCGTTCACGTAGTAAAGCAGTACAGACAGACTGGGCCACAGGATAACAATCAATATTGAAATATGCAAAACCCACTCCACAATGTGATGTGCTTCTCACTCGCAGCTGCCTCCACACAGGATACATATGTCAAACACACACCAGGTGTCACAGTTGCCATGGATGGGCTTGTAACACCAACCTAACTACTACAGCACACTAGAGCATTATGCAGTTACAGCACGCGCCACGGAGATTACTAGGATACTCCTTCACCAAAGGTGTATTTCACAGTGGATGACATCAGCGCACTTGCCAAAGTAGGGCATTTAAATTGTAGTGAGTGTGACTAACCTAAAATGGCCTAACTAGTCTGTATGCAGCAGCTGCTGTTCTGGCAAGAACAGAAATAATCAGCCTGCGCAGGTGGTGAACCTAGGACCATGTCCACTGCAGCCACAGTAGGTAACCACTAAGCCATCACAGCAGTACATGGCAGTGAGGTTTCACCAAAATAATCCCACCATAGGAAAATCAGACTGAACATGTGAAAGGGTTGATTATACAGTTGCCCGTAACATACCACTCCAATGCTGACTTCATGCTACTCAAGACAGAAGTGACAAGGTTTGTGACACCCATGGAGACAGGAGCTGAAAGTTCAACTGCTGATTCCTGCAGTAAGGCACTGTATGAACACATCCGCTTGTGCATGATTCATGCCATCCCACATAGAACCACGACGCTCCCTCCAAACAAGGATGCCAGTCTGTTGGTCCCCTGCCATAAACACATATACTACAGAAGGTAGAAACTGTTGATGAAAAATGATAACCTAAGGATGCAAACAACTCCCTTACCAGCCTCACTAAGAAGCTGAGATCCCTCATGGAATACTCCAAAGCTGATTACGTAACTAAAAGTGCCACAGATTCCAAAGACAACAGTCACATCAGTCTGATGAGCCTGATCTTCAAGGACATGGAATGCATTATCATGGAATATATGAACGCAGACAATGGCAACACTGGACCTCACACAGATTGGGCTCATGGAGGGCCAATCTTGTCTCCTGAAACCAACTGACTGCTTTGCATCAGTCTGCAGAGCTGTTGAAGAGGGTAAGGTGATCCACACAGCCTATGTGGACCCCGCCAAGCCCTTCAACACCATCCCCCAGTCTGGAAACATAGACTAACGTACTAAGCTGGACATAAATCTGGATGTCACACGGCTTACTGACAGAACCCAAATTGTAGAAGTAACTGACTCCAAATCCAGCTCCAAAAAAGTGACAAGTGGAGTATCTCATAGTTCAATCATGGGACCACTGTTGTTTAGCATCTACATATCTGAAGTGCAGGCCAACAGTACTGGACTCTGGCCAACAAAGGTAACAAATGACTGCAAACTGGGAGTCATTATGAGCCTGACTGTATTGCATGATATGTTACTGACACCAGCCTGACATTATATAGGTGGGATGGAGTACTGTTAACATCTGTGCCCTTGTCGTGTAAGGTCCTGGTTATGGGATCTGTAACAGTTGGAAGTGTATTGCTGGGCGAATGTGTTTGGCTGTGGGGGGGGGGGTGATACATATTTGTGCAAGACGTATGGTGTTTGTGCCTGTCAACTCCATTAATGGTGCATGTGGACATATATGTTTTGGCTATGTTCCCAATTTATCTACAGATGTATGTCGGTATATATCTAATCTGATATATATATTTCTGCTGACATACATTATATATATATATATATATATATATATATATATATAATATATATATATATATATATATATATATATAAATATGTATATATATATATATATATATATATATATATATATATATATATATATATATATACATATATATATATATATATATATAATGCTATATATATGTACACATATGGATCTATATCTACATATACGGATATGTTATACCCATTTAGATATTAATATAGTTACACACACACACACACACACACACACACACACACACACACACACACACACACACACACACACACACACACATCTGCATGATGAAATACATTCTCTGTACTGTTGAATGACTGTGCTGGAAGACATGTTTGTGAAAATATGATGGCTATGTATATCTACATGGCATTGTGGTAAATCTCTTTGGCTATGGTGTGCAGGGTCCCGGGTTCGAGCCTAGCAGAGGCTGTTTATTTTGTTGCTAGGTAGAACAAGAGCCACTGGATATAGAGTGGTTAAGGCACTTTTAAGCAGTTGTAAGTGGGTTTGCGCGACGGAAAGCACTGCTAACTTCTGGTTACAGTTACTTACACTAAGTGAACATCTAAATTGCTTAACCTGTGTAAGCATTGCTTACCCCCATGCTTACAGGCGTAAACTTGCTTACTGCTGCTTAAAAGTGCTTACTGCTGCTTACCCCCGCACTGATTCCTTTAAAAGAAAAGACAAAGGGGTTGATAGGAAAATGGTGAAAAAGGGGGCACAAAGAGGGAAAGACAGTAGGAAAAATAGCCATGGAAAGACAGTAGGAAAAATAGCCAGTGATGTGCAGAAAGGGTGTAGGGAAGGTCCATAGCTGCCCATTTCTTTTACAGCAACAGCTTTGCAAATATATTGAATTTTGAGTTAGATTTGGACACTGGAATCCCTGGGAGAGGGTTGAGGACAACAATAATATGTGGTGATTCCAATTAGACCACATTACATGTGCCTAGTGGACACTTGTGCGACATGGACAGCTATGTATGGGGCTAGACTTTCTTTTGGGAACAGACTGGACTTTTTGTCTTTTTAAGGTGACAGTGGGATGTTGGGGAAGGAGACTAGGTATGCTTTGAGAGAATAGGTTGGGTAGGATGACAGACAAGACAGCATACGGGGCAGTATCTGACATGTGAGGGGGGGTAACACCTTGGATGGGGAGTTGCAAGTCCATGAGAACCCAAATGGTAACAGTGGGACAGAGGTCCACACCCATGGCCAGTCAGCAATGCACCTTCACGGCCCCAAAGGTGTCTGTGCTGGGGGCTGGGTAGGAGGTGCAGGCACCATGCAGCCCTCAAGCTGGCATGGGTGATCCTGGAACTCCTTGCTGAGATCCTTACACATCAGGGCCTGAACCTGATGGCAGTTGACAGGTTCCTTTCCTTCCCCACTCCCAGAGAGGGCCAAGCACCATCACCTGCAGCAGTTCCACCCAAAAGTCATGCAGGGACAATGGAGGGGGAGGTCTCAGGCTGGGACCCAGACTTGCTGGTGCCATGGCCAGCTGAGGTGGGACAGGTGGGTCGACTGACATCAGCATTCCCATATGGGCTATGGTGTTGCTGTTTTACAACAGATAAGGGCCAGTAATAGTCGGCAGCAGTCAGGATTACTTATAACAGCATGCATAGATATTTCCATTACCACAACACACCTGAAGTAGACCAGTTGCAGAGCAAAGGGAACACCTGCACACATACTGCATGACATATGTACAAAGGGTGACAGACGTGTGAGTACTATTTTGACAACTGGCACATTATTGGCATGGTGCTGTGGTAACCTCAGACATTTACTGTCATACCACTGCATTTTGTGATGCATGTCCAATCAGGGATATGAAGTCAATAACTCTCATGGCTGTCACCACGTACTGACTGCAGTCCTCACACTATGCTTCTGCCATTCTCAGATAGTTGTTCTGTGAGTAACACAAGGAACAAAAGGTTCAACACACTAACCAGACTGCAGATCACCCTACAGATGGGATTTTCTCACAAACATCGCACTGTCATGACAGAGTTTCAAACATGCATACTAACCATAACCACACACGCCCTGTTAAACCGACATTACTCTAAATTAAGAATAGCAACACTTACATGCTGGCACAACCCTTACTGTCTGTTGGCCTTTTTCCATGGTGTACATTGTTGGAGGTAAACCCCAAAACCAGCTGTGATGATATTTGACAAACACCTGATCTAGGTTCTACTCACAGTGAATGTCAAGGCCAAACACCAACATGATGTTCCTAGATATTGTAGTATGTTCCCATGCAACTGGCTATGGGTATGTTACCACAGCTGTTTCATGTTCAATCAGCTAATGTTGGACTGCAATTGATGCAGAGGCCATCAGCTGATCATGACCAATACTTACAAAACACAAGCTGCTGCCTAAGTAGAGCAGGTGTACATATCCACATCCACCAGGGAGGGTGTGGGAGGGATAGACAGTGACAAAGTATGTCAGGGAAGGTATGGGAGAGTAAAACTTATGCATGTTTGTGTGACACACATACCGGTACAGTGATTCAAACCCCTGACTGACAATGCATTATCACGTGTGCATGCAGTTATTACATGCGCCACATAGCTTACATGTTGGTGAGCTGTCCGAACATATATGTGTTGGTGAGTGACAGCTGTAACAATGATATCATATGGATAGGGTAGGTGTAGCACACGTGGCTGTCCACATTGACCACTGTCAATGGCAACACAGCCACACTCTCTAAGGGACCCATACACATTGCCGCACTTGCCAGGGTCATGAATACACTACCCACCTAGTTATTTTACCACAATACAGTACTGCACAGGTATCACATGAACCACCGGAGCTATAGTGCTGTTCTACAGGCAAAGGGCATGTGAAGGTGTCTGACATCATTCGGAATGCTTCAGTATGCCAATGGGAGTTGTACCAGGTGTGAATGTGGTTGGAAGCATCATACACCATACACAGGGGCACAGGGTGCTAGTACTGACATGCACGTGTGCATTGCCTCATGGGTGTGTAGGGGTTAGCTGTGCCAGAAGGCTGTACAAGGCTAGATGAGGGGTACACCTTGGCATCAGGCCACATGGCAATGGTCTGCAGTGTGGATCAGGTGTGTAGTGTCTGGAATGACCCACACAGGTGGGTAATGTATTCACCATCTTGCCACCTGGGTTACTACTGTGTGTGGCCAGTGCTGTGCAATGCTTTCCATGTGTGTGTTCTATAGTGCATGACATAGATGGTGTCTGGGATGTGCACACATCCCACATTCATGTACAGTGACATGTGGAGGTGAACCTGGATTGCCAGGCTCATGTTATGTACCTGGATTGTTATCATCACATGTGGCACTCCTGACCTCTTGTGGCAGGGCGGGCTCATGGACAGTCCTTTGTGGATCACATTTGATGACACCACAGATGTTGTAGGCATCCACTGGGGAACATAGTGAAGGTGCACTGTCTTCAGTTATGTGCCTATTGTAGTGATGGACAGGGTGCCATGCCCTCTGTAGCCCACTGCAATAAAACAATACTTGCTATCTGTGAACAGTATGTATGGTAATACCAACATAGCAGTAGCTGTCTAGGCAAGTGTGTTTGTGTATGAGACACAGGTTCATAGTGTACTCTGTATAATACTAGGGTTGCTTACTTTGTTCACCAGGCATTGCATCACATGTAGGGATGTGGACTGACACCCCAGTATCTCAGCTGCTTGACATCTGTCATCCTTGTAAGGTGGGCATTGTGACATATAATATGGCCACCCTATAGGAAAAATACAAAACCGGCCCCTCAATGGGTCCAGGAGTTGCGCAGTCACAGCCAACTCCACACAGGTTATGAATTATGCACACAGACACACACACTCACACACACACACACACACACACACACATATCATGGCTGGGATTGGAACTCCTACCTAACTAGTGTATCACACTACAGCACGGGCCACAGAAATTACTGAGATATTGTTCCCCAAAGGTGTATTTCACAGTTGATGATGTCAGCAGACTTGCCAAAGTAGGCCAATGGAGGTTGTAGTTCCTGTAAATGGTCTCAACAACATTGCTCCCCATTCTGACAAAGGAACACACACAAACATTCACACTTACTATGTCTGGGAATAGAACCCCTACCTAACTAGTTTGTCACACTACAGCATTACACAGTTAAAGCACATGCCACATGGATTACTGAAATATTGTTCCCCGAAGGTGTATTTCACAGTTGATGATGTCAGCAGACCTGCCAACGTAGGGCAATGGAGGTTGTAGTGCCTGTACATGGCCTCAAAAGCATTGCTTCCTACACTGACAAAGGAACACAAATCCCAAACCCAGGACCTGACACAACATGGGCACAGGATGTTGACAGTACTCCATCCCACAAAAAAAATTATGTCAGACTGGTATCGGTGACATAGCATGCAGTGCAGTGTGGCTACCATAGAGAATGTTCAATGTGGAGCCACTCAACATTCCTAGGATTCAGATACACAGACACATACATGCAGATACATTATATATATATATATATATATATATATATATATATATATATATATATATATATATACACACACACACACACACACACATATATATATATATATATATATATATATATATATATATATACATAGAGAGATAGATAGATATATATGTATATACCTATATGCAGATGTATATGCCACTACACATACACACACAGACATATGTATAGGGAGATACATATGTAGAGGGTGCACACAATATGGTGCGGCCACTATGGCTACAGTCACCAGCATACCACATGGACACTATATGATCCAAACATACAAAGGACAGCTGTTGCCTGCAACATATACCAACAGAAACATCATGGGATATAAGACCACACACAGACTTGCATACATGGAGGAGCTTGATTTGTGTACTACTACAGTACTGTATGCCATGTCATACTGCTGTGTAGACTCTGACATATGTTTGGACAGAGTAATGCAACTAACAGATAATAGTATACAGTATTCTGGAAAGCAGTACATATGTTGCTGTTCAGGTGTCCAGGCCAAGGCCTTCAAGTAGTACAACAGTAGACACAGACTGGGCCATGGGATAACAAGCACTCAACTGTAAGTAATGCAGATGTACAGTCTGGCAGCCTCCATCTGCAGTCTGTACACAATCCCTAGGGGGTACATACCGAAGTAGACACAATGGGATGTATCTGTGATATAAAGAGGCATGATTGAAACCATCACAATTGCACTGACAAACAGAACAGTCTGTATGGCTGGAGGCAGTAGGCCTGCATTTTACCAACGTGAATTGAATGGTAATGTACACCCAGATACCTTAAGGCAGCTTACCCCTGTTACCCACACAGTATTCACTAGTGCCAGTGGCATCTGTTCATACAGGGCATGTGTATACGGCATGGCATGGCCTTTGTGGGTAACATTTACTGGCTTGCCAGTTGTAGCAGGTGTTCATTGCGGAACATAGCGATGGAGCACTGTATGCAATGCATTGCCTATTGTAGGGATGGGACAGGGTGCCATATCCTCTTTAGTCCACTGCAATCACACCATGGTTACCATCTGTGGGCAATAAGCAGGGATCTACCAACTTAAGTGATTGTTGCCTCGCCAGGTGTGTTTGTGTCCAAGACATGGGTTGCGAGTGTTCTCAGCGTAATACAGGTGTTGCCTAAATTGTTCCTCATGCCATGATGTCACTTGTGTACCACAACCACTGTGATGTTTGACATCTGTTATGCTTGTAAGGTGGACATTATGACATTTAATAGGGCCAACATATAGGAAAAGTGCAAAACCTGCTCCACATTGCTTCGTGCTTCACACAGGATATATATGACAAATGCACACACATGTGCACGCACACACCACACACACACACACACACACACACACACACACACACACACACACACACACACACACACACACACACACACACACACACACAAGTGTTCTAATCCCAGGCATGGCAACTGTGTAAGTCCAAATCCAACACACAGGTGAATGCAGAACATGAACAATAGCAGAAATGCTCAATTAAATTCTCTCCACTTTATTTCAGCAAAAGCAAAGCTTTCAGGTTTCCCCTTCTTTAGTGCTAATATAAGAGAACTCAATTGTTCATTCAAATAAATAGTAGCAATAAAACATGTGATACAGCCCATCCAATAAAAACATATCATATAAATAAACTGAAAAAACACAAATCTAAAAGTAATTAAAACATGATTTTCACAATATAAATACATCGACTAGTATAGCTAGTGCAACTTTTGTTGTTTTTTTGCATAAAACTGGTTTAATGCTTATCAAATTATTAATTAGAACACCTACCTAGCTACTACAGCACGCACCACAGAGATTACTGGGATTTTCTATCACCAAAGGTGTATTTCACACTGGGTGACATCAGCTGTCTTGCCACAGTAGGCACTGCAAAGTAGGGCACTGGAAGGTGTAGTGAGTGTGACTGACATCAAAAGCATTGCTCCATACACAAACAGAGTTGCAGTTGTCATGTCTGGGATTTGAACACCTACCTAACTACTACTGTATTACGCAGATATAGAATGCACCATGGGGACTACTGGGATACTTACTCACCAAAGGTGTATTTCACAGGGAATTACAACAGCAGGCTTGTCAAAGAAAGGCGATGAAAGGTGTACTGACTGTCTTCAAAAGCATTGGGCCCTACACATACACATATACAGTTACCATGAATGAGATTAGAACACCTAACTAACTACTACAGCACATGAGAGCATTAGGCAGTTACAGAACGCGCCACGGGGATTACTGGGATACTACTTCACCAAAGGTGTTATTTCACAGGGAATGACATCAGCAGGCTTGTCAAAGAAAGGCGATGAAAGGTGTACTGACTGTCTGCAAAACCATTGGGCCCTACACAAACACACAGTTGCCATGGATGAGATCAGAACACCTACCTAACTACTACAGCACACTAGAGCACTATGCAGTTACAGAACACGCCATGGAGATTACTGGGCTATGCCTTCCACAAAGGTATATTTCACAGTTGATGACATCAGCAGCTTTGCCAAAGTACAGCAATGGAGGGTTATAGTGCCTGTGAATGGTTTCAAAAGCATTGCTCACTACACTGTTAAAGGAACACACACACACTTGCCATGTCTAGGAACAGAACACCTACCTAACTAGCTCATCACACTACAGCATTAGACAGTTATAGCACGCACCACTCAGATTACTGAGGTATTCCTTCCACAAAGGTGTATTTCACAGTTGATGACATCAGCAGAATTGCCAAAGTAGGGCATTTGAATTGTATTGAGTGTGAGTACCCTAAAAAGTATTGCTCACTACACAGAGAGAAACACAGTCACACTTGCCATGGCTGGGATTGGAACACCTACCTAACTAATTCATCACACTACAGCACTACGCAGTTATAGAACACACCATGTATGTGTACTTTTGGCATATTATTGTGTGTTGTCCTTGAATATATGTGTATTCCTATCCAATGTGTGTGCAAAGCATGACTGGTGCATACTGAGGGGTGTATGCACTAAAATCTGAGCCTGTCAGATATGTATAGTCCACTGTTGTTGGCAGACATGGGCTTCTTTTGTTTAAGTGTGTGAGCATGCACGGTATGACCTTTCAGTATGTTGTTGTCTGTCATTACCTTAATTTCTCCAAGTGTGTGAGCATGCCCAGTATGGCCTTCTGTATTGAATGTGTGGATCCATTCTATGTAGTTTGTACTCCAGTGCAGACCTTTGTGTTCTACACTTGTGTGTGGCAAACTGTTTCAGCAGGATATCTGTTGATCATTTGGCAATATGGAGTCAAACTGTGCAAGGGATAGTGTGCACCATAGGTGATTGTGTCTATGCTGTGTCTGCTACATAGTACTGGTGTTAGTGGAGATATTCAGACATGCATACTGTTATACACTGTGATATTTTATGTCTTCAAGTCCTGTCAGGTGGACATTCCTGCTCACAGTGATATACTGGGGAACACAGGTGAATGCAGCTGTGTCCAGTATTGTGGTCAGACACCTACATATTCATGGAAGATTTTGTCATTCTGGAGGATGAGCTGCAGACACTTGCTGCTGGGTCTATGTATCCAGTACAGCATCTTGGTACCATGCTGGCAGAGGATCTCTTGACAGTATGGAATTATATTGCTGTGGCAATACCTCACAGCTGTACAGATTCACACAGTTTACCCAGAGGCAGGGCTCATAAGTTAGGGAACTGTCCCTATTGTGATGTATGGGCAGATTTGTAGCCACCCATTATTGTGTTTGCAGCCAGGGGTAGTATGTGAACAAGGCTTTGTATGACAGACCTTGCATATTCCATGCTGCCCATGCTCCCACCACCACCCATTGATTATTGTATCTTCATCCATACATTATGCATACATTTGCTGATACTTGCCCTATAGTTATCACCTAATCACAGCTGTGTTTTGGTGTTGGTCCACAGTTCATGCAGTGAGACATGGTGGACATGATACTGTGGTTTGCACACATGGCCTTGCATATGGCTTGAGTGGAGTGGGTTATGTAGTTATTTGGGTGTCCATTACATAACAGACATTGGCAGTATGTCTGGGACACAGCCTTGGCAGAGGCCTGCAGGCCATTTGGTGGTGATGCAGGCCAGCTGTAGCAGGCCATTGCATTCTGTTAGTGCTACAGTCCCAGACAGCCATACAGTATATTCCCCTGAGGTGACAGGGTAGGTGTGCTAGGTGTTCTTGCCAATACTGTCTATTGGTATTATTCAGGTGGTATGTATGGTGGGATGGTGCTACTTACAGCTAGGGACACACCAGTTTGGGACACCTGCACTGCATGCTGCATTCTTTTGCTATTGCCAGACACTTGTGGGGGTCATATTCTACCCCTCCCAACAGCAGGGATATTACCAAAGAGGTACCTGTAGTTGGTATTTGAGTGATCTGGGTGATGTGTGCTATGGATAGTACTTGCATCTGACTCACAGATATGCATGGGGCATTCTGGTTATGCTGGCTTGTGCAGGGACATCAGTCATTTCCAAATACATCAGTCCTATCACCTTTGTGATCTGCAAGTGCTCGTCCAGATGACATCGGCATTCCCTACTAGAAGGCCAGATACCGAGATGCATACCTCTATGTACAGTTCCAAGGGTGTGTCCTTTTCACACTTACTGTATACTGTATGCCTGGGGTACCTTTCCCTGTGTATTGTTTGTATATCTGGTGCAACAGTCATGCCATGTCCATCTTTTCCAATGGTGACACATATTACCACCATACATTTACAATTGCTTACTGCTAGCATGTGTTATACTGGGGGTAATTGTCTTTGTCACTGTGGTTGTGAGGACTTGGCCCTGTCCTCGACACTTGTGGGCAATGGCCACCAGGTCACAAGTCAACATGCATACATACTGGCCACTCTCAAACAATACGTAACACACACCAAACTAACACATGCATACCTGCATATTGTATAAATGCTGCAATCTAACCTGCAACCTTGGCCAGCTCAGGTCATCTGTGCTCCACTGGTATTATACCTACACATACATGTTACTACACGTCTACATTGTAAGGGGGTGCTCACCTGACTGTTGCTACATTTCTATATAAGATTGGGAGGGGGCATACCTGACAGTTACTACATGTCTACATAGGATGGGGGGCATACCTGACTGTTACTACATGTCTACATAGGATGGGGGATACCTGACTGTTACTACATGTCTACATAGGATTGGGGGGAGCATACCTGACTGTTTCTACATTTCAACACAGGATTGGGGGGGTACACCTGACACTTATACACATTTGCTAGGACTGTACTGGTATGTCAGGTACTCCATTTCATTCTGTATTGTAACCTATCATGGTGACTGGAGAGATATCAGTGTACTACAGCTCTTTGGTCTGGTTGACCTACATATCAGTTTCTGACTTCCTACCATTCTGAACTAATGTCCCACTGCCTGACCTGTTGTAGTCTATCTGTGTAGGTCTGGGGTGGGATGTTCTCCATAGCCATCAATCAGAGGCCTTGGCACTGCCTGTGTTTGTGTTTGTCTACAGCTGTCCTGCTGGCTGATACTGTTGGGTATGTGAGCCTGCCTGACTGGCATGTGTGTGTCATATGGACACCCATGAGTCCCAGCACATTTCCTGCAGTGGGTTTTGGCACCTTGTCTAGTACTGGCTACTATGGTGACACCAGTATTTATTACAGATCTCATGCTGCCATTAGAGGTGTCCACTATCTGCTGGCATCCCATTCAGCCACCTGATACCCTTACATGATCAATTTCATACCACAGATACAAATAACTACACATACTACTCCATTCTGTGATTGGTAGGAAGAGTGACTTACTTTGTGGCTGTGCCAGTACTGAGGATGGTGCTAGAGGGCTGACTATGTCAGATGCACATAGTACACTCCCTATACATGGTAAAGCACAGGTAGTGTCATGTTTGTCATCCCTTTTACTGTACGTGCGAGTCAGAGTGAGGTGTTATTCCCTGGGTCCCTACTGTGTCAGTGTATGTGCTATGCGTTGCCTCTTTGCCAAGGCCAAGGCATACTGGGCACGCCTCCTTCTGCATACTGGGGCAGGCTCAGGTTGTTCCTCCTCCAAGTCACTCTGTGCCTGTGCAGGCCTTGGCAATGGTGGGGGGCCGTGTGGCCCTGCCCCGTGCTGGTCCTGCTGCAGCTGTTTCCACAGGATCACATTGTGTAGCATGGCACATACCATGACAATTTGGGTACATGTAGCTGGGGAGTACTGCAAGGCTCCATCAGATGTGTCCAGGCACCGGAACCATGACATGAGCATCCCAAACACATACTCTATTATGATTCTTGTCTGTGCGTGTGCCTCATTATGGAGTTGTTGTTCAGGTGTGTGCGCACATTTGTGATGGGTGTCATCATCCATGGCTCCAGGTCATAACCAGCACCCCCCACTAGCTGACTGACAGGGATGTCCCCATTGGCAAATTTCTGGTACAGCTGCATCAGATGCCAGATGTGGGAGTCATGATAGCTTCCAGGGCAGCCAGCACACACATTCATTATAATGCCCTGGGCATCGCACATGACCTGGCAGTTGATGAAGGGGAAGCCCTTGTGGTTGATGTAGGCCCTACCCTGCTCACCGGGTGGTGCTTTGATGTGTGTGTGCATGCAATCTATAGCACCCACTACCTCAGGGTATTCAGCTATTCAGTAGAAGAGGCGCATATTGCTGGTTAGCACCTCAATGCTGGTGGGGAAGAATATGTGCTCACTGGCATGTGCTGACAGGACTTCCAGGAACTGGTGGAATACCCTGGATGCTGATGCTTGTGAGATCCCCATGATATCCCCAGTTGGCCTTTGGAAGGTACCTGTGGCTAGTATTCTTAGCCCTAGACATACCTTGGTATCCACTGGGATGGGTTCCCCTCTGTTGGTTCTGTGTGTGAGGCATGGCCGGCACAGCTCAACAATTTGCTGTAGGAGGTCCCTGTCCACTCTATAGCACTCCACTAGTTCCAGCTCATGTAGCCCCTGGTAGGTTATCCAGGTTCTGAACACTCTTCTCCGTCTCCTCACTGTGGGTTGGTTGGCAGCATTCTCATCCTTACCACCCTCAGCCTCTTACACATGCTGGTTTATGAGAGCAAAAGCAGCCACTAACATTTTTTCTCTTGCTTTCATTTTGTAAAATTTCCCCATTCGTATACACCAGTGGTGCAGAGTTTTTGGGAAAAAACAAGAGGGGAGGGTGTTTATGTGCAATTGGCTGATTATGATACATTTCACCTGCCAGCTGTGCTACTTCTTCTTGGTTACCTTCCTACTGCTGGTTTTCTTTCCTACTGCCTTCCTGTGTAAGCCCAGGACCGCGCTGCACAAACACAGTGCTCAGATGTGAATGGAGCTGCTATTTCCTGTGTTTTTATTTTGTTTTTTACACTTGGTGTGTGCTGCGCACACACTCTTATGTGCTGTAAGCACCTTTTACAAGATTTTGGCTTGTCCTATCCTGTGTACACCATGGTTTTGTTGGTGTGAGATAAGACAGCCCTAGACACACACACCCCCGCCTTAGCTTTGCTTAGCTGAGGACAAACCTGGGCCATACGGCTCCAATAAGCTTACACCTTACATGACACCCCCCCCCCCTCGTGAAGTCATCTAGCTCTAAGGCTTAATCCATGGTTTAATGCTCCTACACACTTAGGTGCAAGCTAAACCTGCAGGGAAATCTGTGATTCACTATCAGACTCCTCATTTGCATAGGATTGCCTACTAATGCATAGTTACATGTTAGACATTGAGCCTTCCCCCTTAGCAGCCATTATTCCCTGCCCATGTTGTCTTCTGCCTGCCATTGATTATAAAGGCAAAATACTGATTTTGGTTAGGAAGCTTATTCCAGTTTTTTTTTTTTTTTGTTTTTGTTTTTCGGGCCAATCGTGTTTGCTCGTTGCTGCGCTTAAACAGCCAAAATCCGCTAAAAATATATAAACTTATTATTTTTATTTTCAAAACTCTTTGGCATGCCAATGTCCATATATTTGGCCATTGGCATGCCTTACACATGATATACACCCTTTATTTGGAGCTGTCATGGCTTTGTTTTGTAGTTTGCAAAAATGTATTCAGTTACTACCAGAGTACATTTCTGCAGACTTTACTAGTCATGCACGGACAGCTACCAGCTTTGTGGATTGCAAATTACCCTCATTTGCATATTTTTCATCTGTAAATTGGGTAATTTGCATCCCCGAGCTAGCTCACGTGCAGGGAGCACGTTCCTGGATCACATGCGGGCCATATTGCCAGGATTAGTTCTAAAACTAATCCTGCACGGGATCAGCAACTTAGTGAATCTGGGGGATAATCTTCAATAACAAAACTCCAGAAGTTAAGGACAATAATAAAGACCTCAAGGAATTTAACTGGGAGGGAAACATGACAAGAGTTGAAAGAGAGAAGATGGTCCTCCAAACAGAACAAGGTGGTTTAGGATTACCTGACTTGAAGGAATATTTTATAGCTACGCAGTTAAGGCTCATAAACATAACACAAGAAAAAGGTTATAATTCAATATGGAAAATGATAATGATGGCAAGAATAAGGGGGGGGGGTTCTCAAGAAATAAGGAGAGAGTGAGATTTTGGATGTTAATCCTCGAGGATGATATTAATAACCACCATGCTGAATATTCTATTCATAAAGCTGCAGAAAGTATACTAAGAACTAAAGTGACACAAGAACGGAGAAAAGAAATGTGCCAGTAGGAATTACTGCAAGTATGGAAAAGAAAATGGTTAAGAGGGTGGCTGGAATGTACAACGAAAGTGACTGGCAAAAGAAGTAAGGTATTTTGAGAAAATAACTACAGATGGAAAGTTAATAGAGTGGGATGAGGTGAAAAAGAAGTTTTAACTGAAAGCTAGAGGCCACCTCCTATTCCAGGAATTGATATCAGAGTGCATGCAAAGAAAAAGGGATAGGGAAGTCCCAAGTGAAAGGCATGCTCTGATAGAGTTTTTACTTGAATCTAGAGCAGAAGCTGCTGTTAAAAAGGGGGGAGTTAGTAGGACATATAAAATATTGCATGACAACTATAAGAATCAATCACAGGAGGTCAGGAAAGACTGGAAAACAATATACAATGGAAGGGCATATGTATGGCTACAAACTTCCAACAAAGTACTTAAGGGTTTAGGATGTTTGTTTGGGAGTGTCTGCATTAGGTATTTTATACCTCAAAAATAAATATTTTTTTTCCTCAGGTAGATACCAAATGTTGGAGGAGTGATAGGGAAAAAATAAACAACTGGAAATATGTTTTCAGGAGTGTAATGTACTTGCAGATTTAAAAAGAAATCCTACAAAATACTCTCAGAAATATTCAGGAAGCAAATGTGTATAATTAAATAAATTATTCTTTTAGAGCTGGGACACAGGATCTGATTTGCCTGAATATAGTAAGGCCTTATTAAGTTTATTTTTATTAGCTACCAAAAAGCAATTTCTAGAAAATGGAAATCAAAATCAGCTGTATCTGAAACACTGAATATTGTAACAGAGAGAGAATAACTGGAATTGGGATATATAGAAAAGGAAAGGAACAAATTACATAAAAAATAAATGGACTTTGTGGGAATAATACATGCAAAATAATGTTCAGTACAGTAGGAGGAGTGAGGTTTAAGGGAACACAGGGATTTTACAATTTATGTAATGAACTAAATGAGAGTTATTATAAGGAAAAAAGATAGCACATACCCTATGCATGCACATTAAAAAAATGTTAATATGGTTTGTTTTTAGTTTCTATTAGTTTAAGCATGCCTGTCTTATGTGATGATTTAATAAAGGTGTTTAAAATTATGTTTTTCAATGTCTTATGTGGTAATTTAATAAAAATGTTTAAAATTATGTTTTTAAACAACTTTTGCATTTTACATTTTATATAGGATTATACAATAGATGAGGTACATAAAGTACCAGTTTTTTTAGATTCAAGCTTATGAGTTGTAATGAAACCATAAACATTTTGAATGCTTATTTCTTAATGAAGACTATTATCAAAACAGGTATTTATTACAAACAAGATGAGTAATAATTTATGTAGAAGAAGTATGCGCCCTAAAAGAACCTTCAGTAACATGACATATGGGCATATTGTAAGAACTTCAAGGTGTATAACCAATGATAAGAAAATAAATAATGCACTTAATATCATGCCAGATGTTCTTAGAGAGAGGTAAGCTTGGAAGTCCAATGTAAAAGAAATGTCATTTTATGGAGGATAGCAGCAACCAATAGTGTGTATTAACTTCTTCGGGGAATAGAAAAATGCATGATGGTACTTCTTATTCAGTAAGGTTTATTGAAAAATTAGTTTGATTATATGGAAAGGAAAGCACTGTCAAGACACCTGGGAAAAATGGTCAGATTTTTAATGGCTGAGGTGTTAGAGTTAGACTGGGGAGATAAATAAGTGATCGGGGTGCAGTACACCCGACTGACATGAGGGAAAGGCTGTTTCCCACTGCAACAGCAATATCTGTGGCTAGCTTTGACTAATGGGTGGGTTTAATTAGGATTTCCATAGTGTTGTTTAAATGTATAAACATGCATGAAAGCTTGTTTAAATGTATAAACATGCATGAAAGCATCTAAGCACTCTTGAGCTGAGCATGTTGCATGCCTGTATAGGATTATTAGCACCATCCAATCAACTTATTCCAGCACTAATGCAGCCATCCGGACAGCTGCTCAGGACTCCTACTCTTGCTTCATGAGGCTAAGACAGCAGTGGCAGACAGAACATGCAGCCTACAGCAATAAGCATAAGGAAGTTGTTGGCCTGATGTCCTGAAAGAGAACATGGCCAAATAACATAAGAAAATCTAGTTTATAAAATGAGGGCTCCCACATATAGTTGTCATTATTAAAAAATACCAGATTGTAGTAAAAAGAATTGCTTGTTTGAATATTCCTAATAATACAAATTCCTAGTAATATAAATTCCTAATGAAACAGGAAATCAGAAATGCAACTGATGTCAGGTATACTAAATTGCTATAACTATGCTGACTACTTAAGTACAATGCCGTCTTTCCTGCTGCATCTAGATGTTTCAGTTATACTTGTAATCTGGACTTTCCTATTCAGAGCAACATTCTTTTCTTCTCTCTGTTTATTCTCAGAAACACTGAGTGAAGCTGATGCATTAACTACTGCCTCATGTCCTCTGACCACCAGAAGTCTTATATTAACACCATGAATAATACCAAAGTTAGCTGAAGATTCTGACCTGACAAACTTCTATATATTTGTTTCACATCTGTCATCGCCAATCTATATAACCTAGTCTGCTAGACAAAGTGTTTGTGAATGTATTAGTTATTAAGATCACTGATAGGTATATTAGTCTCTTATTGATTTCTTCCATAATCAAAGATGTCTCTGCTCAAACACTTCTATGAGAAGAGACTCAGCTTTGTCTTATATGGTTATACTTTTCAATCAGTCAGCACAGCTTTTACAATTCTTCCCTCAGTATGTATTTTTTTATTCTTTATTGAGCCAAAGGCTTCAGTACAATCTCTCCATCCTGGTTTGTACATAATCTAACATGGCTATTAATCAGGGCACAAGTAGGAAGCAAATAGTATTCACTAAATCTATTTCCAGATCGATTGTAACTCCAGAAGGATAGTTGCAGGATATGGTATCAGGTTTTAAAAGTATCCAACAATTCATTAACAAAGATCTCCACATTACTAACGCAACTTCAGAATAAGTCTGTAACCATCATTTTGGGAAATTGAGACCGCCGCTTAGTTTGAGTACATATTGTCTTCTGGACAGAGTTAGTCATTGGTGTTGTAACTATGCATGTCTATTGTTTAAAATGTATTGTTTTGAAGTTTTTGATAAAATAGAATATAAAACAAACAAGGTGGGGGGGCTACCCCCCCCCCCCAACTATATATACTAACTCCAGGATCACACTACGGTAGGGAAAAGGGCATATACCTTTTACTTGCCTCACAGTACTCTACACAGTGCCATATATACTAACTGCAGTTCAGTGAAATAAGATTCAGGGAAGTGAGTTTTCACTAATTTGAGTTTTCAGCAATGTGGTGGGGTGAAATGAAATTCAGGGAAATGAGATTCAACTAAACAAAGTAGACCCATGTATATATATATACACACACATACGTATGTATGTAAAAATATATGACAAGGTCCCTAGAAAGCTAATTTGGGCAGTAGTACGGTGGTTCAAAGTCCCAAAAACATTGGTAGAATTAATATAGGCTATGTACAAGGACCCAAGGACCCAATGACTCAAGCATAAACAGTGTTTGATGTCACATATGGGTTCCCAGTGAGAGTGGGTGTGCTTCAGAGTTAGATCTGAGCCCACTACTGTTCATACTGGTGATGGACTACATTAGCAAACAGGATAGGAGGGTACAGATTAACAAAGCTTCTGTATGCAGATGATGTGGCATTACAGGCAGACTCTGAGCAAGAACATCAGCAAAGGATAGGAGAGTGGAATGCAAAACTGAAGGCACATGGGATGAAAGTATTATTCATTTATTTATTTTATTTATTTTATTTTACATTTGTTAACCGGGAGAGTCCGACTGGATACATGTCCATTTTCAGCGGAGGCCCGGGGAGAAAAGCTCCAGGTACATAACAGACATATGAACATTGTTAATGCAAAAAAGGAAGATAGTTGAGTTCTAAATACAATATAAAGATACATCACATCTTGGGAAAAAAATAACAGCAGCATAGAAAAAAAAAAACATAGGTCAGTTACAAAGGCGAGGTGCCTTGTTAAAAAGCGGTTAAGGATAGTGAGGTAAGAGAAGGGTAAATGATAGTGGTTAATCAGGTTTGGAACAGGGACATTGCCAGATAAGACAGTCATAATGGCAGCAAATTAGGGAAATCAGAAGAAGCTGATAATAATAGAATAGAAGGGAAGATAATAGAACATGTTAATAGTTTCAAGTATCTGGGAGGGATGGTTAAGGAGAAGGGAGATCATAATGAAGAGGTCAAAGCTGGAATCAGAGGGGCTATAGCCAACTGCTATAGAGTGTCAGGTGTAGTCTGTGATTGAAGAATGCCAAAGAAGTTGAAAAATAAGGTGTACAAAATAGTGATGCGACCAGTACTACTGTATGGTACAGAAACCTGGGCAGTAAAGGCAGAGCAGATGAGAATGGTACAGCTGATGAAGTGCTTGAGAAATGCGATAGGATGCACACTGTGGGACAGATGAAGAAATGAGAACATAAGAGCAGAAGCCAAAGTAGTTCCAATTGAAGACAAGATCAAAGAGAACAGATTATGGGGGTTCAGACACATGCAGAAAAGAAGACAATCTGTGAAGAAGATATAAGACAGACATGAAGAAGTTAAGAAATGAGGGCATCCAGAAAAGAGGTAGATGGATTGTGCGACAGATCTGTGATAGGCATGAGTGTCGAAGAAGAAAGGACTGTGGCATGGAATCAAGAAAAATGGCAACAGTTAACACAACACCCCAAACCCATCTAGAAAATGGGGAAAGGGGGGGGGGGGTTGAGGATGATGATATACAAATATACACACGTGTGTGTGTGTGTGTGTGTATATATATATATATATATATATATATATATATATATATATATATATATATATTTTTTTTTTTTATATTTATATACATACATACACACACATACACACACACGTGTGTGTGTTTATGTATGCATAAATATATATATCTCTTGGAAAATGTGACACAGGCGGGTACGAGACTTTCACTGAGCAGCATTCTACCATCACCAAGGATGATGCCAAAGTTCAAACATAAAATGATTGATTTTAATAAATTGGCATAGTTTCTGGTGTCAATCCAGGAGGTTCCAATACCTGTCAGCATGGGGGGACATGGTCAACAGTCCTCCCTACTTTGATAAGAATGGGCTGCACCTGTCCTCCCTAGGCTTTCAATATTAGATAAAGCCTTATCTGCAAGGCCATGGAGCATATTATCATGGAACTTATAAACAAAGACATTGGCAACCTTCAAACACTGGACCCCACCCAGTTGGGTTTGTGAAGGGCCGATCTTGTCTCCTGAACCTGATTTACTTCTTTGAATCAGTCTCCAGAGCCATGGACAAGGGTAAGGTGGTCCACACAGCCTATCTAGACCTTGCCAAGGCCTTTGACACCATCCCCCACTCTGGAATCATAGATAAACTTACTAAGTTGGGCATTAATCCCTATGTCACCCAATGGGTTGCTAAATGGCTTACTGATAGAACCCACACTGTAAAAGTAGCCGACTCCAAATCCAGCTCCAGACAAGTGACAAGTGGAGTACCTCAGGGTTCAGTCCTGGGGCCGCTCTTGTTTGGCATCTACTTCTCTGAAGTACAGGTCAACACTAAGGGACTCTGGCTAACAAAGTTTGCAGATGACTGCAAACTGGGAGCCATTATTGAATCCCCAAATGATGTGGATACTCTACAAAAGGGCCTTACAGAAACAGATGCTTGGTGCCAGAGCCATGGGCTCAAGCTCAATGCCAAGAAATGTATTGTTATCCCCTTTGGGAAAAAACATGTATCCATGAATTACCATATAGGTGGCAGTACACTAAACACAGAAAGTGTGATAAGAGACTTAGGGACACAGGTGGACAGTGGTCTCACCTTCGATAATCACATTGCCACAACAGTAAGGAAATCCTTCTATGTGGCACACCTCATCACGAAGGGCTTTTCATCCAGAAAAAAGGAGGTCATTGTCCCACTGTACTCATCCCTCATTAGACCCATTATAGAATACAACACCCCATTTGGTATGTACCTCTCAAGACATCTGCAACAACTGGAAAGGCCTCAGAAATACCTCACTAAAAGAATCACAGGCCTAAAGCAGATGCCCTACGCTGACCGCCTTAAAAAACTCCAGCTATACTCTGTCGCTTATCGTCTACTCAGAGGCGATCTCTGCTTAACATACAAGGCCATGTCAAACCCAGAGCTGTTGGACATGCTACACTTAAAGAAATCCCAATCCCTCAGAGCTACACGCTCCAGGGATCTAAACCTTGTCATCACAATAAACAAAACATGCTGGAGGGATAGGTTCCTGACCCAGAGACTCCCCAGACTCTGGAATAGATTGCCCATACATGTCAAGCAGAGATTGCCCATACATGTCAAGCAGAGTGCCTCTTTGGACCTCTTCAAGAGGAACCTTGATGATTGGATGGGAGAAAGGAAATTCACTCCAGGGATCACGTCAGTCGCCCTGCTAGACAGGGGTCCAGGAAAGTAAATAATGTGGGAAGAAATAGCCAGGGAATTGTTATGGCTAGGCTTGTATAGGCCCTAGGGCTGATAGCCTAGTACCAACCTATGAACCTATGAACCTATGAAAACTTTATCCACCCCCGTAGAACCTGTTTTAAGAGCCTCAACAAACAAATTCCACACCCTTCACACCCTCCTCACTCTGGAGACAGTAGCCATCTGTGCTGTAACAGGGACATGGTTTAAATCCATAAAAAATACTCCAGCAGTGCAAGACTACAGTGCCTTCCATACATCTAAACCAACAACAGCACAGACTGGGACCAAAAGTGAAGAAGTCTTGATTTACATTAGTGACAAACATACCTTCAGGCTCATTAAACAGGATGATACCATGTGCAAGACATCACAAATAAGGCCCTTCACCATAACATGGCTAGCTACAGGCAATCTTATATTCCCCTAGAGTCTCATGACACTTACCTAAACCTACCAGAGTAGCTCACCATCTAAACCAACAACCTATTCATGGGTGACTTCAACTGCCCCTTTATAGACTGGGAAATGTACATCTAGCTAAGATAGCATGAAAACCATTCAACTTCACCCAACTCATAGGTAAGGGCATGGCATTCAGGTCCAAAGAAGTTATAATACCACTCTACTCGGCCATTTTTAGACCTGTCACGGAGTACAATTCCCCGTTTGGCATGTACCTAACCAGACACTTGCAGCAGTTGGAATGTCCACAAAGGTTTTTCACCAGGAGAATTCAGGGCATGAAAACCCTGCCTATGTCAATTGCCTAAAGGCTGTGTCTCTGTATTCAGTCATAGGGTGCTGACAGGGAATCTTTGCCTAGTTTAAAGGGCTTAATCAGACTCAGCCCTGAAGGATCTGCTGCACATGCACCAAAAAAACAGCACCAGAAACACTAGATATAGGGATCTGAACTTCCCTTGTGACATAAACAGAATGTATAGCAGAGATAGACATGCGTCTCAAAGGATCCCTACGATCTGGAACAGGGTCACCATCCATGTAAAACAGGGTTAATTCCTGACCCTATTCAAATAAAACCTTGACAACTGGATGGGAAATCATACATTTACCACTGGCATGGTCCCCATGTCCCTTCTGGACAAAGGCCATCAATAAGAAAAGTATTATCCCAGCTAACACCCCCACTTACAAATCCTTATTTATCCACACACGTACAGACACCACGATACACAGATAGATCTGTAAGGACCCTAGTGGTCATTAGCCCAGTAACAGCCTATGAACTTATGCACATTCTCTTCCATGAGAATGAGAAAGCATTTATCTTCTAGGATGTCTGCAAGGAGTCCTGGAGCTGAATTTCTTGAGTTGTTTTTAAGAAGGGGAGCAAATCTACTTAAGAATTTTCCCACAATTGGCTCTATTTTTGTAAGATGCCAGGTGAAGTTTCCATTGGGGTCTGTTTTGGTCCTACTGAGTTTGTCTGCGAATCAAGTTGTGCTCTGATGGAATATATGAAGTCTGAAAAGTCAAACTGATACGAGTCACTACCTCCCAGGCTAGCATAACAAGTCTGCAAAGGTGATGTATTGGAATTTGTGCATATATTTTGCTCCTGGTGAGAGAAGAAGCAGAGGGCATTTCTTCATGACTATTTCTGACTGGACAGTGAGTGTCTGTGTCTGTGTTGGACCTTCCTGAGTGGTCTGTTTGCTATTTATGTACCAGGAAAAGGCTAACACAAACCTAGAGACCACTGCATAATCTGGGATAAGACTGTGGATCATCAAAAAGTCTGTGGCCCACTTCTCATCTTGGAGCTGATGCTACAGTTTTGCTCCTGGTGAGAGAAGAAGCAAAGGAGCATTGTATCTCAGCAGTGTGAAGCTGTGGCGAGACCAGTTCTAGTAGTAGCCAGGCAGTAGCCAATCAGGCAAATCCCCTCTTTACATCATTCTTGACAAAGCTAGTTCTTTATTTTCAGTAAGTACTGCTTGCTTAGCTGCTGTGTAACCTAACTTCAGAATACCTTCCCTAAATACTTCATTCATAAATCATCAGGATCTACTTATTAGTTTCCCCTCAAGTGTTTGGCAGTGCCCTGTGCCCTGTATAGCCACAGACACCGTAGGTTGACATTTTTCCTGTAAAAGCATCCTTTAAATTTCGCTAATACCTAGTTGTGCACAGGGCAACTAGAGTGCAGTAACAAGCACTGCCCCCAGAGTTGCACACCAGATACTCCTGACATTACTTTATATTCTTACCACAACCGTCTAATCATTAAAAAAGGCTCTGTTGTCAGGGACATGAACTTTCCCAGTATCTCTGTTACCAGCTTGGTGGATATGCATCCTACAACAATGTAAAATTTGCCTTATGTTTACTGACAACCAGATAATTCTCAAACAAACTGATAAGATATGTGAAAAATGTATTTACACAATGCCACTGGAGACAAAGCTCTCACGTAAAAACACTCAATGTCAGTCAGGTTGTTAGTAGTGCAAACACTGCACCCATCACACAATTCAAAGCAGACACATAGACCGACGTATGCTGAGACATTTAAATGTAATCTTCCTAAACTCCACAGAGCTCCTAGATGAAGTACACATAACAAATACCCTCAGCAGTCCCAAACACACTCTTTCAAAACAACACCCACATCAACACATACAGCCACATCTCATGGATCCTCTACTTATCCAAACAAAAGTACCAGGACACTGCTATGCGAGTAAAACCACTTAAAATTTAATGAAATATAGAACAAAGTTAGCGCTTTCGGGATAGACCCTTCTTCAGACAAACATACATAAAAGAACAGCATATTTAAAATTGTAATCAACCAATGGCAACTAATGAAAAACCCGCCTATTTAAAAGGGTGGGTTTGATAGGTAGAACGTCATTGAGACCTGGATCCCTATGTGCCATGAATTCTACTATCCACTTAGATTCTGCGAAAGCTGTCAAATGTTTAACATCCCCTCCCCTGTTGTTCAATCTTATGTTAACAATAGACCTAAACTTAAAAGTGTGTGTTGGATGGGCATTAATATGTCTGTACAAGGCGTTGCTCAAGTCACAATTCCTAATACTGCCCATATGTTGCAGAATCCTAACTTTAAACATATTGTTGGTCATGCCAATGTAGAAACATGGACAACATACACATTCAGCTAAATAAACTATATTTGGAGTCCTACACGTGGCTCTCCCTTGTAAATAAAATAACTTGTTAGTCACTGGATGTCTAAATTCAACCTCCCTGTTTATATGGACACAGGCCTTGCATTTACCACAGGGATGTGTACCTGCTCGAATATTAAACGACCTAGTGTTAACCTCCATTCTTTCCTTACAAAGTAGGTCTTTAAGGTTCCTGTTCCTTCTATAGCGAAACGTGGGATAATCACTTACACCTTCGTTAAGACTCAAATCACTGGTCAAAATTTTCCAGATATTCTGTACTATTTTGCAAATATCATTAATGTTACTGCCATAGGTAAACATTAACTTGGGGCCCCCTTGCTTGTGACCATACTCATTACTGGCCATAAATTCTTCTCCATGAGTTCTTCTTACTATTCATACTATTAAAAATAACTGTTGCAACAACTGCGAGTATGCAGAGGGCATGGGAAACACATAAAAATACAGTGGAATCCCTTAAGATACTCAGTACTTAATTAAATCAACCCTTTAACTGTGACTAACATAAAACTAACAGTAGGGGTAACAGACACTGTAGGAAGTGCAGGGGTTCAAGTCGCACAGAGCGGCATTTGAAAAACCACGTTGGAGACTCAGCGAAATCAAGGTAGCCGTTTAGCATGCCTACAACCCCCAAACGCTTAGTTTTTCAGAACTGCACATTTAAATCATTCACCTTTCTAATTAGTTGTAGGCTTGGGCTAATATCAGTCAAAAAATGCCTTCATAGACAAGCACAAAATGTACAAGAAATAAAGAATATTGTAAACTTTAAAACTGCAGATATATATTATTCAACTTTACAAGGCATTAGGGCTAAGAAAGATACTGATCAACAATTAACAAGATAAGTACAGCTTTCAACAATTATATAAACAGAAAAATAGATGTGGTAACCAGCTACAAGAAAGGTAAAATCAGATATGCTGTTAAATAAGATGGCTGAAAACTTGGGATTCTAGTTTTGGAAGAAAAGTTTTGTGGTGCAGAAGAAATAGGGGTATGCCAGCAATAACAGTGCTAACTAATCTGTGTGGTGGCATGCGCTGAATACCAGCTCTGTGCTTCATGGAGAAATCTCAATAACTGTTCAATGCAATGAATTCCTTAACAGCATTAGAAGCCCTCACAGTCCTAGATCCAGGTCTCCAGCTCCAAAATTCCTGAGTGTACCTGACCACAGAACTTGGAATATTATCACCAGAGCTTAAGCAAAGCTTGGTGAAGGCAACAGTATGACACGTGTACAACTAACCAGCTTTCCAAGGCAGTGCTTTTTTGTAATACTCACTTCATATAGTTTTATAGTTTATTACTAGGCCATTGACTAGTAAATTATTACTGGCCTAACCAATGTTAATCAGTTTGTTTTCATTATCTGTAAAGTGCAGGATCCTTTAAGATTCTTTGTACTGACAGGCTCTGATTATGTTGCGGTTTAGGCTTTAAGGCCTTAGAGTAGATATTGGTGGGATTGACAGTTTTTCAGTGGTGTAAAAGGGTAAAAAGGACTGGCTCTTTCACAGCCTGTATGTCACTCAAGAGGTCACCTTTCAAGAGCCTATAGGAAATGGAGTAAAATGAGAGGGGTGTTAGCTGGTCTTTGTAACTTAGGAAGGTTATTCCTGAGATTTTCCTGGTTACTAAGTGTTGTAGTCATTGTAGTTAGGTGACATATTTCGATAGGTTTATGCCAAATGAGCAATTGTGTTCTATTATCTGTCTGATTAGTGATGAATAAAATTGTAAAATACCTTTGCTGAATTTGAAAGATATACTTTTAGTAATTAGTTAGAACAGGTAGAATGATTTCCTAGCAATAGCTAATATATGGTGGTCAACTGAGAGTTTATTAGCTAAGAATTAACTAAGATTAAACCTAGGCTCCTAATGACAGGAGAAACTTCAGGGCTGGGAGTTGGTATAATTTTAAGGTATTTGCCTCACAGACAAGAGCTACAGGATTTGATTATTGCCAAGGAAAACTGACTAGGCTTAAAAAGGTCCGCAAGGACAACTAGCTTAATAGGAACCTATGACTGCATCTTTTATGAACGGCAGGTGTAGGAGTGTTCATTTTTTTCTGAAAGACTGTTATACTACATTTATTTTTTTATTGTTGAGCTTGATATTGGGTACAGAAATGTGTAGTAGTATGGTTTGGACCATTTTAGAATATGGATATCATAGTTTGCAGTCACCATCAAGTTCAGACCCCTCATGCCAGCTTGATCATTAGAGAAGTATATACTAAAAAGAAGGGGGGCAAATAAGCCATATATGGGGTGTTGTGTAACAAGATAGACAGAGACAGAAGCAGTAATATAAATAGAACTGCAAGAAAAGCTGAATCTTTTGAATCAGGTGACTGGAATATGTGCATGTCAAGAGCAGATACTTTACATTTGAAGATGATTACAATGATACTAGATTAATAAGATAAGGTCAGGTCTCCACATTCTTAACATAGCTGAGCATATTCTATGCTCTCTCATATCTGTTTGCTGTTTATACCCTGTAATAAACTGTTTTTGCCCAAACCTCAAGATTCTTGATTTTTCATAATTTTTTGTTTAAATAATTTGTATAACTGTTGTAGGCTACACATTAAAATGCGATAGCCTTTTCTGATCGTTTGTAGTCATTTAAAGCTGTTTTAAGTGTATTTTTTTTACTGTTTTTGCCTTATTTTTTCAAAAAAAACAAACAAAAAAAAAACAATTCCTTGTTTCCCACCTTTCTAAGCTAGTAAAGTCCAGTTTTTAGGCTAGTGCTGAATTCAGGGCTGTGATACTAGTTTCTGAGTTGCTCATACCTTACTTGGATAGAAGGAATTTTCTTTGTTCATCTGTGAGAGAGGGGAGCTTTGAGCAACCTTTCTGTACCTGGAGGAGTGGTTACAGCCCAGAAGTTAGTAGTTTATTGGCCATTTTGGGCTAATTTCTATCTCTTTCTTTTCCCTACTATAAAAACTGCGTTTGCACAGTTTTGCGCACCGGACAGCGACGGTTAGCTATGGTTAAATTATTCCCGGCTCCACTAAGTCTCCTCTTCAGTTTTTCCCTTGAAACTAGTCTGACTCTCATCCTAAGCACTCAAAAAGCATCCTACAGCTCAGCACTTGCTCAGACCTAATAGCAAGCACTAGTATACCCTGACACTGATTGCGCAGCAGGACAAGGCTCTTTATTCACCCCTCACCAACCAAGTGACTAAGCAGCTCACCCTACTATTCAGGCATGAACAAAGGGCAATTTCAGGTGTACTATCCAGTCCAGATGAAGAATCTGAGTATCCTGAGGCAATGTTACAACTGCCTCATGTACACAAACAACCCTCTCCTCCTACCACAAAACACTAACATATGCAAGAGATGCAATTATACAGCCAAACTGGAAGCTAAGTTGTCTCCACCCAAGACTGGAACAGACAGTCAAGAGGAGAAGGTTAACACTTGCACCACACCTCCAGCCACACACAGACCTACTAAAACAGCACTGACAAAAAATACACATAAATACACAAAGTCATACTCGGAGGCTCTAAATAAAAACTTGCAAAAGTATCAGAGACCTCCAAAGCAGACACCCAAACAACCTGCACCTCCCGTCACAAACCAGAAAACACATAAAACACAAAATCAGTGTGCCGCACGATCATAGCCCTTAAGGAGAAATTACATACCTAACACACTAGTAATAGGTGACTATAGTTAGGCACACTGACATCCCACTCACTAGACTGGACAATCAGAAGGTTACTATTAGCTGCCTGTCGGGAGCCAGAATCCACCACATAACACAAGCACTCAGGTCACTCCAGTACAAATATGACTCTGTCATTGTTCATGTTGGTGTGAATGACCTGAAATATACCTCCCTGGACTACATGAAAAGAGACATGGAAGAGCTCTCTGATCATGTAGTCCAGGCTGGTATGACCCTGACCCTGAGTAGCATCCTGCCCTCACCAAGAATGATACCTCATTATAAAGAAAAATGATCAATTTCAACAATTGGCTAAGTTTCTGGTGTCATTCAAAGGGGATCCAGTGTCTGTCAGCCTGGGACGACATGCTCAACAAGCCACGCTGCTTTACAAGAGACAGCTTGCACCTGTCACCCGTAGGCTTTCAAATACTGGCCAAGGCTCTAGATGCCCCCATAGTGCCTTTTTTAGGCCATGCTCAAAAGTCAAACCCACCTCCATAAACAGTGCAATTAACAAAAAACTGAGGGTTATGCTCCTCAACACCAGGAGTTTAAATCTCAAAATGCATGCGCTCAAAGCACTCCTGAGTATGGAGAACGTCGACATCTGTGCAATAACTGAAACCTGGTTCAAGGCTCCAGAGAGCACCTCAGCACTACCAGGCTACAACTCATACAACATGTTTCTGACACAGAACATGGACCAAAACACAAAAGAAGGGGGTGTATCCATATTCATTAAGGATACCTACACCTCCAGGCTAGTGGCACAGCATGATACCTCTGAGATCATCCATGTGCAACTAACATCAGGCAAATCTGCAAAGCAAATTGTGGCCTGCTAGAGATCACCCTCCATGACCCAGGACCACCACTCCACCTTTCTGGAGACACTGGAAAACATGACGGTCATACCAAACACCCTGATATTGGATGATTTCAATTACCCTACAATTCACTGGGAAAACTACTGGAGTACAAACTCCCAGGCTCAACACTTTCTGGAATACATCAACTCAAATGCCATGGATCAGCTGGTAAACTCCCCTGCCAGAGGTGAAAACGTATTGGACCTGGTCATCACCAACATGGGCGACAGGTGTTCCACACCGGAAGTCAACCCGTCACTGGTTAGATCAGACCATAAACTAATCACTATGAATGTCCACATCCCACCACCACCCCAACTAAGGAAACCACAGTAAAAAACTTCTCTAAAGCAAACTTCACCTTACTTAAGACAGAGGTGGTAAGTTTCACAGCCCCCACGCTAAAAGATAACGCTGCCCAAGATGCAGAACCCTTTACAAATGCACTCTATGAGCACCTACAAGGCTGCATAGATTGTGCCATCCCTAGCAAAACCAAGACTCACTCCTCTAAGAGAAGGAAACCAGTTTGGTGGACCCCTGCCATAAACAGGCTATACAATAGAAGGAGGAAACTAGTTCAGAAAAAAAGCAAATCCCAAGAAGGAAAGACATCCCTGATCAGTATCAATAAGAAACTAAGGTCCCTCATTAAATCATCCAAGGCTAACTTCAAAAGAAAAATAGCCAAGGATTCAAATGATAACCACAAAGCTTTCTTTAGCTATGTTAAGAATCTAACTGGCAACTCGCAGATATGCACTGAACTAGTGCAAAATAGCACAAAATATACTGAACCTACTGATATTGCCAACATCCTGGTAGATAGATACAGTGCAAACTTCACCCCCCCCTCACCTCCAAAAGGGCCCACAACAATACCAGAAAAGTGTACTGTCCCAAAAATCAAAGACGCACAGGTGAAAACAGCCCTTTCAAAAGACAAAAACATAGCGTCAATGAGACCAGATGGTGTCCCAGGTTGCATCTTGCACGAACTACAGAATGAACTAACCCCCCACCAAAACACGCTGTTCAACCTCAGCTTCTCCACAGGCTATGTGCCCATAGAATGGTGCACAGCAATGGTCATTCCTCTCCACAAAGGAGGGGCCATGACTGACCCTGGTAACTATCACCCCATAAGCCTGACTAGCCTGGTCTGCAAGGCTATGGAACGCATCATCATGGAACTTATTAACAAAGACATTGGGACCCTCCAAACACTTGCACTGACCCAGTTTGGCATTGTTAAGGGCAGATCATGTCTACTAAACCTGGTTGACTTCTTTGAGACAGTCACCAAGGCCATAGATGAGGGAAAGGTGGTTCACACTGCCTACCTTGACATCGCCACCATTCCCCACTCGGGTATTACAGAAAAACTCACCAGCCTGAACATAAATCACTATGTCACAAGATGGGTTGCCAACTAGCTTATGGACAGAACTCACATGATAAGAATAGCGGGCTCCAGGTCTGACTCTAAACCAGTCACAAGTGGTGTCCTGCAAGGCTCGGTCCTGGGACCCCTACTGTTCAGCATATACTTCTCAGAAGTACAGGCAAACACAGTAGGACTATGGCTAACCAAGTTCGCCAATGACTGCAAGCTGGGAGCTATAATTGACTCTCCAGCTGACACAGACATCCTCCAAAAGGGCCTTACTGAGACAGACACCTTGTGTCAAAGTCATGGCCTCAAGTTAAATGCCAAAAAATGCATAGTCATCCCATTTGGGAAAAACAAAACACCCACAAATTACCATATAGATGGCAGCCCCCTAAATATAGAAGAGGTAATAAGAGATCTGGGGACCCAGGTAGATAGTAATCTCTCCTTTGACAATCATATTGCCAAAGTAGTTAGGAAATCCTTCTATGTGGCCCATCTAATTACTAAAGGGTTCGCATCTAGAAATAAAGAGGTTATAGTGCCCCTCTACTCGTTACTCATCATAGAGCACAATGCCCCATTTGGGATGTACCTCACAAGACACTTCCAACAGCTGGAAAGACCACAAAAGTACCTCACCAAGAGGATTATTGGCCTCAAAAATATGTCCTATGCAGCCCGACTGAAAAAACTCCGGCTGTACTCAGTGGCATATCGCTTAGTCAGAGGTGATCTCTGCCTGACTTACAAAGCCTTGTCCAACTCAGAATTGATGGATATGCTCCACCTAAAGAAATCCAAGTCACTGTGAGCCACGCACTCTAGTGAGCTAAACCTTGCCACATCAATAAATAGAACATGCTAGAGGGATAGATTACTGTCACAGAGACTCCCCATGCTTTGGAACAAAATTCAAAACTGCATTAGGCAAAGCCCCTCACTAACACTCTTCAAGAGAAACCTTGATGAGTGGATGGGTAACAGAAAATACACCCCTGAGATCACTCCATTAGCTTTGCTTGACAGAGGATCAGTTAATTAATCAATGGGGCAGCGAAAGCCGACACACTCTGGCTAGGCTTATAAATGCCCTTAGGCAGATAGCCTAGTACCTACCTATGAACCTATGAACATGCTTCAGCAACTATTTGCTTATCAGTGTGTCCCTTTGGCAAGACCTTAATGGTACATCTTGCTATCATCTACTTTTCTACTTTGTGAAAACCTAGAGTGTGAGCAGTAACATTTACTGAAAAATAGATCAGGACTTATAAGTGGCCATCAATGGCACCCCTCTACTTTAACAATATGGGCCTGATTCAGAAAACTTCACCACATCATGTTAAGTGAATTTGTGTAGTGAGTGTCTATGCATAGGGTGTGGGCAGTTCAGAAAACTTCACCACATCATGTTAAGTGAATTTGTGCAGTGAGCATCTATGCATAGGGTGTGTGCAGTTCAGAAAACTTCACCACACCATGTTAAGTGAATTTGTGCAGTGAGTGTCTATGCATAGGGTGTGTGCAGTTCAGAAAACTTCACCACATCATGTTAAGTGAATTTGTGCAGTGAGCATCTATGCATAGGGTGTGTGCAGTTCAGAAAACGTCCCCATATCATGTTACTTGAATTTGTGCAGTGACCATCTATGCATAGGGTGTGTGCAGTTCAGAAAACATCACCACATCATGTTAACTGAATTTGTGCAGTGAACGTCTATGCATAGGGTGTGTGCAGTTCCGAAAACTTCACCACATTATGTTACATGAATTTGTGCAGTGAGTGTCTATGCATAGGGTGTGTGCAGTTCAGAAAACTTCACCACATCATGTTAAGTGAATTTGTGCAGTGAGCATCTATGCAAAGGGTGTGTGCAGTGCAGAAAACTTCACCACATCATGTTACGTGAATTTGTGCAGTGACCATCTATGCATAGGGTGTGTGCAGTTCAGAAAACTTCACCACATCATGTTAAGTGAATTTGTGCAGTGAGTGTCTTTGCATAGGGTGTGTGCAGTTCAGAAAACTTCACCACATCGTGTTAAGTGAATTTGTGCAGTGAGCATCTATGCATAGGGTGTGTGCAGTTCAGAAAACTCAGCTTAAGTTGTGGCTAAGCCAAAAGAGCATGGTCAGCCATGCTGTATACTAATGGGTGTATAACAATTCTATGTAACTAATACCATGTATAATAATGAGGCAAAATAAGATGGTGGAGTGATTCAAAACATTTAAGTGCCATGCAGTAGAACTGTGCCTGATGTTACTGAACTCAGCCATATGCCCATGTTCAGAGTGAGTAGGTTGCTGTACAATGTTAAGGGGTTCCACAGCTACAGAAAATGCACATCTGCAGGAGGCCTTCATTGCAGCAATGATGCCTTACAGTATGTAACATTGTCCCTGGAAGTGCAGGGTCCAGTACCTAGTATTGACCTCAAACGTACAGGGTCATCCAACCGTACTTAACATTTCATGGCCTCCATAACAACAATACAGTGGTTTGGTACAATTTTGACAGAGACACTATGCAATAAATAATGGAAAGTGTTGACCTTGTCTGTAGCCCCATGGGTGTACTAATCCCACTGAATAACAAGGTATTCATGGTTTTACATATATTAGCTACAGGAACCCTTCAGTGACCTACTAGAGACACAGTAAGGGTGTCTCAGGCATCTGCCTTGGGAATAGTCCATTGGTTTCTCAATGCCTTGCTTTAGTATTTGAAGGGATCATAAGTAGTTCCCACATACCCCAGAGAAGAGAGTGAACACCATCTGGGAATTTTATGAGATAATCCACATCACTGAGGCACTGGGGACCATATACTGTACCCACATTGAAATAATGGCTCCATGTGCTGAACTGGGAAAGAAGTATGTGGACTGTAAAGTCTGTCTCTCTATCAATTGTCAGGCAGTCTATAAAGCACATGGTATCATCTACAATGTGTGTAGGCCATTCAGGCAGTTTTCATGGCTCACACATATAGCACACATGTGACCTGTACCGATGATTTCTGAGAGGTGACTTCCCACAGGGCCATCTTGTTAGTGATGGCTGGATATGCAGTGGAACCCTTTCTCATGAGACAATTTAGAAATCCACAAGATCAAACAGGCCAAGAGTATAACTGCACTATTACAAACCAGAAACTTTTGCTGTTCAGATTCATTTGGTGGTGCCTTGCAGTATGACTGTGCCACATGTGCCAAAATATTGGCTGTATGTGCAATGTTGTACAATATTATACTTAGGAATCAGTTACAGCATGGTGGCCTAAATCAGGGACAGCAATTTCCAGCACAACAGCCAGTGAAAGCTGAGACAGACAATGTGTCAGAGGAGGAGCCAGCAGAAGGGGATGACCATGCCCTATGGAGGTGAGCAGTACGGTATGTCAAGGTACTATCATAGGGAGAGTTTGCAACTTAGCTATAAAAAAGTTAAGCAGTAACACTGCAGTAAAAGTGATGCATGCAAAACCCACATCAGGCTGTGCTTATTCATGCATAAACTGGCCACACTGTACATCAGACATGGGCAACCAAAATAACAACATACAAAGGCCAGGGCACCATTATCATCATTCACACAGGTAGAGAGAAGACTATAGGAGTGCAAGTCTTTTCCAGGAAAATGTGTGAGTGTGAGCGCTGATGTGTATAAAAAGAAAAAGTGCTAATATGGGAAGTGTCAGAAATGGTATGGGGGGGGGTTAATGTCTAGAAGACCTAGGGTCAGTGGATGTGTATGATGTCCTGAGGGCTATGTGTGTGTGTGCCAGTGTCTGTAGGTCACAGCCTCAGCAGTTGGTGAAGCACTGGAGCTTGGCTGACTGAACAGGACCAGGGCATTCATGACAAGTCCACCTCTACAAAGAGACCAGTCACAAAATGAGTGTTTCAGGAATTGGTCCTGGGACCGCTCTTTTTGCCATTTACTTCTCTGAAGTCAAGGCTAATATCAGGGACCTCTGGCTGACCAGATTTACAGATGAATGTAGATTAGGAGCAGACATAGACTCCTCCATTGTCACTAATGTTCTACAAGAAGACCTGAAACAGACAAATAACTTGTGTCAGTGCCAAAGGTATGGCATCTAGGTTATCGTTCCACTAGATTCAGCATTTGTCAGACCTACCATTAAGTACAATGCCCCCTTTAGTATGTACTTAACCAAGCACATCCAACAAGCGGGACATCCACAGACATTCCCCATTAAATCATACAGGGTGTAAGTAATATGTCCTGTGCTGACCCATTCAATGCCATATCCCTATATTCAAGCTTTTGAGGGATTGATCTATGCCTGACATACAAAGCATTGTCAGACTCCACCCTGATGGACCTTTTGCATATGTGTAAAATAAACAGCACCAGAATTAATAGTTCTAAACACTTAAACATTGCCTATGATATAAATAGGACCACCTGGAGAGACAGGTATGTATCCCAGAGACTACCCCTTCTATGGAACAGGTTCTCCATCCATGTGAAACAGAATTCCTCCCTAACTCAATTCAAGTGTAACTTTGACAATTGGATAGAGAACAGGAAATATATCCCTGGTTTGGCACCTGTGTCTCTAATAGACACATTCAGCCTGTAAATGGTTAATCTCCCAGGCCCCTGCTTGTAAATGTTTCATCTTCTGAGCCCCTGCTTACACTCATCAAGGGTACTAGAACTTGTCAGAGATTTGGGATGCATGGATAGGCATAAAAAGGCCCTAGTGGTTATTAGCCTAGTACATACCTATGAACCTAAGAACAAAAGGTTCAACTGCCCATATACATCCCTGCCCATTACAGCTGGCACTGCCAGGAGTTGCACTGGCTGTACTATGACCCTAGCTAGAAGATGGTATGCTACATGATCTCAAACAATGTCTGATAAGAGATGTGCCAGCATGACTATACCCATGACCATAGGGACACCCTCTACAGGGAGTAGACACCTTCACAATAGATGTTGCATATGGAAGTGCAGATCCATGTTCATATTGGTTAATATCTGTGGATGTAACAGATTACTAATTGTGAGGATCTCCCCTCATCCTTGCCAGATGACCCAGAGAAGACATCACATGGTGTAGCGTGTGATTCAGTCTATCCATGGAATCACACATCTAGGACAAGAACTCCTGTAGGCCATCATGCGCACCCTGGATCTCCCTCACTAACCTGTATCTCCATGATGGTCCTGAACATATATTGCATTGCAGTCACTGACACACCAACCACAGGGGGAGGGCAGCAACCATATGTCTGACAAAAACAATTACCAACTCAACTGTGTGTATCTTCTTTACTTGGGACCATCACACCTTCCTCATCTGTACTGTCCCCATCAAATGGCCCTCCCTCAAATGTTTTTATATTGTGGGTATCTGCAGACATAGAGACTGTGCCCATGGTCTGTGTAGGGGATCTGGTGGTCACACCTTCAGTGTCAAACATACACTATGTGTCTCCTGACTGTCATCTCATCCTGTCTGTCATTATAACCAGAGGCTACAGATCCTCCAATATCAGGTGTTGGAAGTTCCACATGCTTGTACTAGATAAAGACTGAATATGTGAAAGCAAACAATATATAGTATAAATGTGACACAGTACCACAAATATACATGTAACTGATATCTTTACAGCTGTAAACATATTACAAAATCTAATACCCCTGGCCATATCTTGTGCAAATAGTTATGGCAGTTGGATGCCCGATATACCTGTATATCATACGTCAGACAAACTTCATGAAATTTAGAGTGACTAAGATGTAAGAAGGACTTGCAGCTCTAGATACAATAACAAAGGACTACATTTGTGGGGCATCCACACCTGAAACCCTCTGGGGCCTAAACAGCTCTGTTACAACATCCAGCACCACAGTGTTGAACTCTATGAAGGTGGTTCTGCCCTTAAGACAGGCCAGGAACTTTTCTGTCTCCATAAGAGGTGGTTCAGTTGACAACCCACCACGTATTGCTCTACATTCCCACGCCATGGCTTATACTCTCTGGGTGACAGCATGAATCATTTCCATGTCACTGTGACAGACTATTTCATAGGCATGATCCTGACAACCCACTGCACTGATATTGATGGCAATTTCAGTCCAGGCATGGTCACAGTAGGGCTGGTCAATAGCATGGAAATCAAAGAGCTGTTGACCACAGACATGGATGGCCTGTAGCAACATCTCATTCTCAGCATCTGTGAATTTTGGATGCATGTGGATGTGGACTGAGCACCAGATGCAGCACTGTTCTTTTTTTTTCCCTATCTCTTAGGCAGAGCTCTGTTGGTGTAGCAAATAGTCTTCATTTATTAAAAATAGTTATGATTTTTTTAGATAAGATAAAATTGATAGTTTGGACAGAAGAAATTTATTGGTTGACTATAGATGTCAAGAGTCTATACACCAGTATTAAACACAGATATGGACTTGAAGCATTAAGAAGAACATTAGGTGATAGTCCTTTAACATATTACAAAATTTTTTTTGAATTTGATAACAACATATTTCACCAGTTACAGGGCACGGCGATGGGGGCGACTTTTGCCACCATGAATGCCAATGTTATGATGAGACAATTTGAAATAGATTATCTATATAATTTAAAGTTTTTTCATGAACATGTTGTGCAGTATCATAGATATATAGATGATTTAATTTTTATTTGTAAGGGAGGTCAGGAAAAGGTTTCTGACTTCATTGATAAGCTTCAAAATAACCCATATGCTTTACAATTTGATGGCATACAGACGGGGAAATCAGTAACCTTTTTGGATATTTGCTTAACTGGAAATGCTAATGGTACCATTACAAGTAAAATACATTGTAGGTTTGAGGAGGGGATGCATTTTCTTGGGGCAGATATTTGCCATCCACCTCATCTAATAGAATCTTTACCTTACGGAGAATTTCTTCGGGTACAGCAGCTTTACAACCATGGCCCAGACTTGATACATGAACTTAATGTAATAGCAAAATTATTTATTAGTAGGGGTTATTACAAAGAAAATGTATATGCCTTGTTAAACAAGGCTAAAAGGGACCAAAATGACAACTAAATAAGCCACAAATATGGTATTCTGAACATATAAATGATAATGGTTTGTTGGATCTAAGAAAAATATAAGTGGTAACTACCTATGATATTTTATCTAATGAAGTAAAAAATGTGATTAAATATTACTGGAAATTTCTTTTAAGATATAAAGAATTTTCTGGAAAAATACACAAAGTACATATGTTTTCATACCGCAAAGGTAAAAGTATCCAAGATATGTTAGTACATGCTTATTTTTCTGTACCGAGTTGTAACATTGGTTTTATGATTGACACAATGGGCACATTTTCATGAGGTAGATGCATTATGTGTAAGTTTGTATGTAATACATTTGACTGTATTAATGATATTCCTTTTAAAGTAAATCATAAGTATTCATGTAATACAGAAGGAGTTATTTAAGAAGGAGTTATTTATGCTATAAAATATCCCTGCAACATGTTCTATATAGGTAAGACCAAGAGGGCTTTTAAGCTTAGAATACAGGAACATGTCAGGGATATTAAGAATACTAAATTGGAGAGCCCTCTTGCAGTACATTTTGAAAAATATCATGATAAAAATCCAGAAGGTTTACGATGCACAATATTGGAACGTTTGTGAAAGGTGACAAAATTTAGACATAAAGAAGAGGCTTCTATATAAAGAGATGTTTTTTTTATTTTGAAGTATAGGACTTTAAGTCCAACAGGCATTAATGTGGAGTGTAATTGGAGTGTTTTTTTAACTTAATTGGATGTAATTATGTAATTAATGTGGATTGGTTTTGTTATAAATAGCTTGAGTGCTTGGTGTGGTTTTATTCTCCTTTGAAGGCTTTTATGCCGAGGCGCTAGGGAATTTTATTATATTCTGCTTACTGCATCCTGATTTTGTCGTTATTTTTGCTTGGCTAGAAGTGATGAGCTCCTTTCTTCATTGTTGCTGTGTATTAGAATTAACAGCTGTATTCCTGCATGGGCTTTCCAAATCCTTTCACTACTATTATCCTACCAGACCATATAGTATTTGTACCTAAAAGTTAGATATTGTAGCCACAATATTTAAGTAAATGTTAGGCATTATATGTACTAAGCATATATGCCCCACAAAACATGCAGAGACGTGCAAATGAAGAAGAACACATGACCGTTACAATAGCAGTGTTACAAAGGTTGTGATTAATGATTTATGTGCAAGACATGCAACTCTAAAATATTAATTATAATAGTACTGTACCATAATGCTCTGAATATGAGCTCTGGGGTGTGTCAATCTACCTTAACAATCCTGCAGGCTACTGCATTCTGTACCTTTGCATTATGCCCCTTCAGACACTTTTGACCATCACATTTAAAAGTAATAAACTGACATTTCTTATAGGCAAGATCAGCCAAAAGTAACCATTTTACAAAGGAATGGTTTTGAAAGAAGTAACACTTACTTTACATATGCAAATAGCTTAGTCAGAAAGATTTTAACAAAAATGCCCTTAGCAGGAATAAAACCCCTTTGCCAGTGGTATCTTTTGTAACATAATGAGGTTCTGTGCTTCGCATCATGCTTATATCCCTTATGCTATTTGGGGTCATCTCATTATTGTTCCTGAATCACACATTCTGCGTGATGAGCACACCTGGCAAATATCATGTAAACTTCTACTCACTGCAGTATACGCAGCTGAGTTTCTGTGAGCAGTTCTGCACATGCAATCACATTTTTTTTAGGAATGGGAATTACCATTCCATATTTAACCATCTGCAGACAAAGTCACTGTAGAGCATACCACCTTTACAGCATATACATGGATAGAGGATTAACGTGTTTCACACCTTAGTGTGCTGTTGGAACTACTGTAATACATTGACTATTTTTTGTTGTTGAGAGGCAAATGGAATTGTTTAGTTGTCATTTCTCCACCATTTTCCCTAAGATTATTCTAGATGAGACATAATTGTTGGAGAATGAGAGGGTATTGCTCCATTTAGAGCACAGAGATGGTGTGTAAAGGAGCCCATGATTTTTTTGGGCATCCTCCATAAGGAGTACAGACAGGGGTTCATACAGGAGGGTTATAATAGGCTCCAGTGTAAGGCTGAATCCTGGAATAGTTTGATCAAGGCTGTCACCTCTACTACTGGCATTCCGTGCACAGGAGATCAGTAGGTTGTCACCTCTACTGCTGATTTCTACTGCTGGTATTCCACACAAAGGGGAGCAGTGCCGTCACCATTGCAGTGACATAAGGCATCACAATCCTGACCTCCTTTGCCGATGGGAGAAAGAAGTTAAACCAAAGTCACTGCCTCCATACTGTAAGTATTAATCAGTCTAGATAAACAAATAACCTGCCTCTTTGTGCTACACACACAATTTACAGTATGGCCTTTTTTATGTCTCCAGCACATGAAAAGATCAAAAGGAATAGGCAGCTGCTCAGACTGCAGTGCCTAGAAGACTGCTGGGATGAGTACACATGCTTTCATGAAAATGTCTGTTTTTTAATAATAACAATAGTAGGGATTAGATTAAAAAAATGTATAATCTTCACAGACCAGTGCCACATTTGTTAGTAGCTCAAAAGTAGTAGTATGACTTTGCAATGTTAGAAGTGTGGTTCTGCATGACCCCTCTTTTATAGGTTGAAAAATGGTTCATGATATTACATTTTCTATCCACACATTACAAGGATCCCTGTGGGTTCAGCCCTCCCTCCCAAAAATCATTTGTATTTTAATGAAAATATTTTGTGTATATTTTTCTGTGTCAGCAGTATCACTGCAGTAGTGCGTGGGTCATGTATGTAAGTTCATCGTTATGAGTTTAGTTGACATTTTAATATATTAAATAGAAGTTAGTTTCATTTGCCTGTCACCTATGATTGTAATGTGAATGCATGAGAATCATGTTTTCTTTGTATATGTACAGTGTTCTCAGACATTAAATTGCATAACTGACCACAGTCACCTGTTGATCTGTCTAAATACCTCTTCAAGTTAATTGTCTATCTGACAGACTGCATGTATTGATGGATGTTAGTTTATTTCCCCTACATACACATGTAAACAAGCTAGCTTCTGCAATTCATGCATATGTACTGGTTTTAAATGTGCATTATGGATTGTTACTGAAGTGACACCCCAAACCCATGTGCAAAAATGGGAAACAAGGGTCTGTGTATGACTGGATTAACTATCTCTTTATCAACGTAGCTAGAAATGCAATTTTTCGTTGTATTTGTATTTCTTTTCCCCCATCCTCTTCATCGGTATCCTTTTGTTAACATACATTTATTGTATTTATTATTTTGCTTCACTCCATTTCTTTTGCTAATATATGCAGCAGCGTAGCAACCTGTACCAGTCATGCTAGCAAGGCCTTTTGTTCCCCCATAGGTGGCAGCAGCATCAGCACCACTACCAGCAGAAGATGCACCCAGCACACCTGTGTCCCAGCCTGCCACAGTTGTCTCCACACCACCTCCCCTACCTATACCACCTCCTTCAGGTAGCTCTGCACCAGTAGCAGGAGCAGTTGTACCCACCAGTAGCAGTGCAATTTGAGGTGACACCTTTATCACTCACAAGCAGCTGGCAGAGCTTGTGAGAGATATTATTGACAGGATGTCAGGTGCCTAAATCAGGCAGATAGAGATCATGCTACAGTAATGTGTTGAGTCACTTCCCTGTCCAGCACTGGCTCCACTTTCTGACCCTGGGCCCAGCACTGACAGTTGCTTTTGACTGATCTTTACCTTAATACCTATAAGAGATGTCAGTTTGTTATTACTTTTAAATGTAATGAGTAATCTCCCACTGGGTCTCAGCAGAAACTGCAGCTGCAAATACCCAGTCCTATCCCCTACCCCTCCCTCTTCTATCCATGCTCACCCCTGTTAGTCAGTCAATCCTGCTTCCACCATTGTTTCCCTCTGTTTGTCTGATGTTTCCTTCATCACTGTATTTCCCACATCCTGACAGCATTGTTTGTCTTCCACTGCTACCTGACTTAACCCTCTTATCTTCCTCTTACTTCCCTTCCTTCCTCAACTTATCCTCTTCATAAAAAAGGGCTCCTGTCCCATAAATAAAAGTATTTTCTTCGTACCCCACTTCCATCCTGCACATTCCTTACTTGCCCACTTTCTGTTCTTTCTTACCCTTTTCATCTCTTTCCTGTACTCCCATTCCCAACCTTTAATCTGGTCAAAAACTTAACACACACATGCCCATACAGAACTTGTAAATGAATTACCTTTTTTTGTGGTCATACTGTGCATGACGGCTGTTGAAGGGCACTAGTGATGCCCAGACATGATCAAAATGAAGGCTACTGCTCATTGTGTAGCACAGTTTGAGTCCAGTCTCTATCATCTACTAAATATATTGATTTGGGGTGTCATCAATTCAACAAATGAGCTAATATTCATTTCATGAAAGTTGGCAAATATGAAATAGGGTAAAACTCACTCACATATTCTGACTGCTTTGATGACCTAGCCTATAAATGACTTTATTTGTAGAGTTCAGATGAAAAGCATTAAGTGTTCAGTACCCCTCAAGACTGAATGCCTTTTGCGACTTTTATGCTTTCACTCTGTGAATGTATAATACTTACCTGCTATGTTCTTTCCTGATAGCCTTTTTCCTTGAGGTCTTCCATGGCTCACCTTGTTAATGCAGTGTGGGTCATGTACTTACTAAAGATGATGCTGGTTTCAGATAGCCTGAAATATGTGCTTTTTTTCTTGCTTCCAGAATGTTAATGTCTAACACTCAATTAATATGAACACCCTTGACACACCTCTGCTTGAATGCTTCCATGGCTCATCTTGTAAAAGAAGTCCTGACTATAGTGGACTTTGAAAATATTAGATTGTTCCATAGTGTTTTTATGATATTTGCTTTATAGTACACTGATCATAGGTTCATAGGTTAGTACTAGGCTATTGGCTCTAGGGCCTATACAAGCCTAGCCATAACAATTCCCTGGCTATTTCTTCCCACAATATTTACTTCTCTGGACCAGGTAACTGACATGATCCCCGGGATGAATTTCCTATCTCCCATCCAATCATCAAGGTTCCTTCTGAAGAGGGCCAAAGAGGCATTCTGCTTGACATGTATGGGCAGTCTACTCCAGAGTCTGGGGAGTCTCTGGGTCAGAAACCTATCCTTCCAGCATGCTTTGTTCATTGTGATGACAAGGTTTAGATCCCTGGAGTGTGTGGGTCTGAGGGATTGGGATTTCTTTAAGTGTAGCATGTCCAACAGCTCTGGGTTTGACATGACCTTGTATGTTAAGCAGAGATTGCCTCTGAGTAGACGATATGTGACAGGGTATAGCTGGAGTTTTTTTAGAGGATCAGCATAGGGCATCTGCTTTAGGCCTGTTATTCTTTTAGTGAGGTATTTCTGCGGCCTTTCCAGTTGTTGCAGATGCCATGAGATGTACATACCAAACAGGTTGTTGTATTCTATAATGGGTCTAATGAGGGATGAGTAAAGTGGGACAATGACCTCCTTTTTGCTGGATGAAAAGCCCTTAGTAATGGGATGTGCCACATAGAAGGATTTCCTGACTGTTGTGGGGATGTGGTTATCGAAGGTGAGACCACTGCCCACCTGTGTCCTTATGATCATGTTAGGATCAGTATTGGTATAAGATGGTAATTCCTGTGACTTTTTCTGTACCCTATATGTCCTATCTGTGTTTGGCATTTTCTAAGGTCATGTACTTCAGACTGATATCTGTTCATATGACTCCTATCCCCTTTTCCATTAGTTTCTGCATCCTTGATTTAATTACCATCTTCCTTTGCAGTTTTCTGTCTGGTTTTGGATTTTTATCAGTGCCCTAATATGATCTCTACACTCCTTGTAAGATATGCTTCCCTTAATTCCTTTACAACACACATCTGTGCATATATGTGTCCTTGAGTTATAACAATACATCAACACTGCAGTATCACCATCTGTGCACTTCATGCCGGCTAACATAGCAGGTCATCCTCATTCAGTGTTTACAACAGCTGTTCATGCTTTACTGTGGCTGCGGGTTGATCTAACATGATCTTTCTGCAGTCCATACTGTGGCCATGACAAGGACCTCCTTCTCTCACACAGTGGCATGGCAGCATGAATTGTTAATGAGCCTGTAAAGAGTGGTAGCTTAGCTGCAAATCCAAAGATGACATTTCTTAATTTCAAGGAATGTCTTTTCAAACCTTTTACTGATTATTTGCCAACATCTGTTCAGTTCATGTTTTTTAGTCAAAGAAAGTACTTGATAACTAATGTCAATATTTTTTTTCAATACTCTTTCATGTCTCACTATGTTGATTGCCTTTCTGTGGCTGGGAGAGACAGCATAATCCTTGCTACCAAACTGGCCACAGGAAAATCCTGCATATGAAGATATGAACTGCATTTTATGCCAAAACTGTTATCAGTGGAAATATGCTAATTTTAATTTTCCTAGTCATTAATCCTAATGCCATTGAATGGAATTACGTTAACAAAGATCACCAAATGGTCAGAAACCCTTTACTACTACCACCTATCAACACAATTTGTGAGAGATCCAATTACATTAAGAACCTGGAGTCAATGCTCTCTCCCTCACAAGTCAGTATATCTGGCACTGAGAAGGTTGTCAACGCAAACACCACACCTCAAACGCCACCCACACCTACACAACACACACCAACATATGCGGAGATGCACAACAAAAACATACTCAAACAAAAGAGGCCTCCGAGGCACAAACACAATCAGACTCCACTGCCCACCACACTCCATACATAGTCCACGTACCTGTGTCTCAGTCACTAAGGCCTAAACACAAACCCAACATATTAGTCATAGGAGACTCCATTGTGAGACATACAGATGTGCCCCTCACCAGGCTGGATAAGGAGAAAGTCATGGTTAGTTGTTTGTCAAGTGTTAGAATCCACCATATCACCCATGCACACAAGTCTCTCAACAACAGGTACTGTTATAACTTTGTCATAGTCCATGTTAGCGTGAATGACTTGAGACATACCTCCCTGGACTATATGAAGAGAGACAATATTGAGTTCACTGAATATGTGTCCCAAGCAGGTAAGTTCCTAGCCTTAAGCAGCATTCTACTGTCACCCAGAATAATGCCTCAATATAAACAAAAAATGATTGAATTTAACAATTGGCTTAGTTTCTGGTGTCATTCCAAGGAGATCCATTACCTGACAGCCTGGGAAGACATGATTGATAAACCACAATGCTTTGGCAGAGATGGCCTGCATTTGTCTCCCTTGGGCTTCAGGCTCCTGGCAAAGGCTCTTGCCTCCCACATAGTGCTTTTTTAAGGTGATGCCACAAGGTCAGAACTATTAACAGGAATATTTCATCAAAATGCAAATTAAAGTTTATGCTGCTAAACATGAAACTGCACTCATTGCAAGCATTCTTAACCCTGGAAGATGCTGACATTTGTGCAGTCACAGAAACCTAGTTCAGAGCTGTGGAGAGCACCCCAGCCATACCAGGTTACTCATCCTATCATGCACTCAGACCCCAAACCATGGTCAGCAAATCAAAATGAGGTGGAGTTACATGATATATATATATATATATATATATATATATATATATATATATATATACATTTATATATATATATATATATATATATATATATATATATATATATAGTTGACATACACACCTCCAGCCTAGTCAAACAGTACGATGCACAAGAGACTCTCTAGGTGCAGTTAACCATTGATAAGACCCCTATTCAAATCATAGCTAGCTACAGGCCCCCATCTTTGACTCAAGATGCCCACAACACCTATCTGGACTTCTTCGAATCTACCAAAATTCAACCCTTTATCCTGATCCTGGGTGACTTTAACCATCCAAGCATAGAATGGAAGAACTACTCATGCCAAAAGACAAATGCCCAGCAATTCAAAGATTTCATCAGTGCAAATGCCATGGATGAGCTGGTTGACACCTCCACAAGAGGTGAAAATATCTTGGACTTGGTATTAACCAACATGAGTAACCACTGCAGCATCCCAACAGTGTCATCATCCCTCTTAAGATCTGACCACAAAGCAGTCACCTTTGAAGTCACCATCTCCTCTGTCCCCCCTCCCCCCCGAGCTATGGTCAAACAGAAAAACTTCTCCAAAGCTGACTATAACCTCCTGAGGGAAGGGATAAACAGCTTCACAGCCTCCTCCCCCTCTATAAGAACTGGCACATATGTCCAAACCTACACCAAAGTAGTATACGATCATTTATATAGCTGCATGGAATCAGGAACACCTGGCATGAAAAACTCTTCCTCCTCAAGGAAGAGTAAACCTGTCTGGTGAACATCTAGAATACTAACTAGAGTGGCGGTGGTAAAGAAACTCCAAAACCAAAAACCAAAAGAACTGCAAGTCCAACAGAAGAGCGGAGAGCAATAAGGTCTTAAAACACTATTTTATTTCGACCACGTAGCACAAGCAAGAAACTATACCACGCTACACTGAAACATTAACGCTCTTAAACACACGCGTTTTCGTCTATCAAATCAGGCTTCCTCAGATGAATCAATAGGATACGTAACACTCCTTTTATACCCTGACCAATGAATCAATTAATAACAAAGAATTTAAACATCACCAGTTCTTTCATTCCATTTCATTCAATAGGATGTGAATAAAATAAATATGTTTCTCTAACCCATGTAGCAATAGTCCTTCATTTTTAAAAAATATATATATAACTTCAATTACGTAAAAATAATTTGCTTCTTATTCATATTAAAAAATAAGTAAAAGCAAAAAATGATAAAATATTAAATATAAATTACTTATATAAAATATTACATTTAGCTGTCCTCTAGTGGAAATTCATATTATTGAGTTAAAATTATTCTAAAAAACATTTTAAATAACAAATCATTTTGAAGAGAAAATATGAAATATGTTAAAAACTGTATGAAAATTTCTTTCAAATTGCAGGATGTACTATAGTTTAGCTGCCCTTAATTTTAAAATAAGTATTATACTTGTATATTCATTCAAACCTGGTGGGCTATACACCTCAAGTGTCACTTGCCACCAGAGCTCCCTATATTCAATTTGTTTTCAGTGTAGCGTGGTATAGTTTCTTGCTTGTGCTACGTGGTCGAAATAAAATACTGTTTTAAGACCTTATTGCCCTCTCAAAGGCAAAAAATACAGCCTCCATGGAACCTGATAACATGCCAGGCTGTATTCTACATGAAGTTAGGCAGGAACATGCATCACCATTAGGTACCCTATTCAAGCAAAGTCTGTGTATTGGCTTTGTCCCAGCCGAGGGGAGGACAGCCATTGTCATTCCCTTGTACAAAGATTGGGTGTCCACTGATCCAGGAAATTACAAACCCATCAGCCTAACTAACCTGATCGGCAAGGCCGTGGAGTGCATTATCATGAACCTCATTACAAGGACATTGGCAACCTCAAAACACTCAACCCCACACAGTTTGATTTCATCAAGGGGAAGTCATGCCTGTTAAATTTGGTCAATTTCTTTGAGACAGTCACCAAAACCATGGATGAGGGGAAGATGATGCACACCACCTACCAAAGTCCTCAATACTATTCCCCACTCAGGTATAATAGATAAACTCTCTCTACTAGACATCAATTCATATGTTACCAGATGGGTAGCAAACTGGGTCACTGATAGAGCCCACCTAGTCAAAATAGGGAAAGCCACCTCAAGCAGTAGACCTGTAATGAGCAGTATACCCCGGGGATCAGTGTTGGGGGGGCCTCTGTTGTTTGGGATATACTTTTCTGAAGTGAAGGCCAAAACCAGTGGGCTATGTCTGACCAGGTTTGCAGATGACTGCAAGCTGGGTGCTGTCATCAATTCCCCTATTGATGTGGACATTCTCCAAGAGGTTCTCACCCAAACAAATGACTGGTGCCAGAAACATGGCCTCAAACTGAATACCAAAAAATGCATCATCATACCCTGTTGGGAGATTGATGTCTGTACAAATTATCACATTAAGAACAAGGTCCTAAGCACGCAATCACTTGTGAGGGATATGGGCACCCAGATTGATAGCAAAATGACTTTTGACCACCATATTGCCTCCGTTGTACGAAAAGCTTTCTATATGGCCCACCTCATTCATAAGGGTATCTCATCCAGGGACAAGGTGGTCACAACATCCTTGTATTCTTCCCTTATAAGTCCCATTATTGAGTAAAATGCCCCTTTTGGCATGTACCTCACAAAGCACATGCAGCAGCTGGAGAGACCACAGAGGTTCCTCACCAAGAGAATCCAGGGCTTCAAACATTTACTCTACATAGATAGGCTAACGTCCCTGTCCCTCTGATCAGTCTCATACAGACACCTCAGAGGTGACCTCTGTCTGGCATACAAAGCAATCTCAGACCCCCCCTTGATGGGACTGCTGCATATCCACAAGTCAAGCTCCACTCGAGTAATCTGCACGTGTGACCTCAACCTGGTCTGTGGCATCAATAAGACTTGTTGATGGGACAGATTTGTGTCCCAGAGACTCCCCCTTCTGTAGAATACACTCCTTCTCCATGTCAAGCAGAGTATCTCATTAACCTTTTTGCAACCAACCATGGGATATGGGAGGAAAACAGAAATACACACCCTAGCTATTCCACCTGTGCCCCTGCTGGTGGTGTCAGCTTGTGTGCTGTCGGTAAATGGGGCCATTCTTGGCTAGGCTTGTAAAGGCCTCAGGGCCAATAGCCTAGTAACCTCCTATGATCATAAATCTTAAGCTTGGTACTAACTTATGAATCTATTAACATTTTTAAAATAGTTTACCTATTCCAGTCCATACACTGATGGGTATATAGCTACTATATTAAAATTTATTAAATTATCTATCATTAAATATTATAAAATTATGTAAAATATCAATTTTATGGAGTCACTAAAATATTTAATGTAACACTAAAATATCATCCAAAATCTTAATTACATTGTGCTCAGTTCCTTCCTTTCTGGACTCCTGCTTCCTTTCCCCTTCCCACTTGCTATTCTCTCAATCTATAATCAATTGGTTCATTGCTGTTGTGTCATGTTGTCTGTGTGTCTGTGTCTGTTTTAAGTATTCTCTCTGTGCTTATCCCAATATCCCAGTAGTTCTCTCTCTGTGCCTACTTTAGCACTAAAGCAGAATGAATGTAGCAAAGAAAAGGAAGGAAGGTTTAACAATAGAGATGAACAAAAAAGGGACAAATGAAGGAGGAGTAGATGCTACATGCATGAACATGCTGGAGTGAAATGCAAAGAACTGAAATACAAGTGGAGAATGTGTTAAGTAGATCAACAGAAGATAAAAGTCATCTCTGCTTGAGCAGCCAGGAGGAAAGAAGCAGGTAGGTTAAGTGGGCTCTAAAAAATCCAGGTGATAGTGTAGGCCAACAGAACAGGAAATACTATCAGAAAGGGGAATGTAGATTTAAACAATGTTTAAGGAAGTAAATCAGCATAGCATTCTTCAGTCCACATGTTGGTTTGGCACAATGTAGAACAACATGACAAAGCAAGGAAAAAGACAGATTACACAGCTAAGTACTGAGGAACAGCATGAGGCCGTGCCAGTTGAGGAAGATCAGAGGATAAGAACAACACTGAAGGAGTCAGTTAAACAAGAACACAGACTTAGCAATGGTAGGACCACAGCAACTATAGTAAACTAGATACGTGGTGTGTAAGCTGTAGAAACAATGGGAAGGAATAATAATTATATGGGAAAGACCATATGGGAATAATAATAATAATAATGGGACAGGAGATAGTCATGCAAGACAGAGAAAAAAGGACAGACAATGTGACTATTGTGTACAGAATGTAGGTTGAATGTCTGTCTCAAGAAGCATTGCATCAGACATGAATGTGGGGTTTGCAGAAGAGTGATGGAACTACGGGGCTGGCTTTGGGAGACATACATGGTTGTTGTCTGTCTGATAAGGGAAAAGGGTTACGCAGTACACGGTTGTTGTCTGCCTGATAAGGTAGAAGTGTTACACAGTACATGGTTGTTGTCTGCCTGATAAGGTAGAAGGTTTACACAGTACATGGTTGTTGTCTGCCTGATAAGGTAGAAGGGATAAGGTAGAAGGGTTACACAGTACATGGTTGTTGTCTGCCTGATAAGGTAGAAGGGTTACACAGTACACGGTTGTTGTCTGCCTGATAAGGTAGAAGGGGTTATACCATACACGGTTGTTGTCTGCGTGATAGGGTAGAAGGGTTACACTGTACATGGTTGTTGTCTGCCTGATAAGGTAGAAGGGTTACACAGTACACGGTTGTTGTCTGCCTGATAAGGTAGAAGTTACACAAGTACACGGGTTGTTTGTGTGCTGAGCCTGTAGGGTAGTTACAACACACAGCTGGTGTCTGCCTGATAGATAGAAGGGTTACACAGTACATGGGTTATTGTCTCTGATAAGGTAGAAGGGTTACACAGTACACCACAGCTGGTGTCACCTGATAAGGGTAAGGAAGGGTTACATTAGTGTTTGTCTACCTGAACATGGTTGTTGTCTGCCTGATAAGGTAGAAGGGTTACACAGTACACGGTTGTTGTCTGCCTGATAAGGTAGAAGGGTTACACAGTACATGGTTGTTGTCTGCCTGATAAGGTAGAAGGGTTACACAGTACACGGTTGTTGTCTGCCTGATAAGGTAGAAGGGTTACACAGTACATGGTTGTTGTCTGCCTGATAAGGTAGAAGGGTTACACAGTACACGGTTGTTGTCTGCCTGATAAGGTAGAAGGATTACATAGCACACGGTTGTTGTCTGAAGGATTACACAGCACACGGTTGTTGTCTGCCTGATAAGGTAGAAGGGTTACACAGTACATGATTGTTGTCTGCCTGATAAGGTAGAAGGATTACACAGTACATGGTTGTCTGCCTGATAAGATAGAAGGATTACACAGCACACGGTTGTTGTCCACCTGATAAGGTGAAGGGTTACACAGTACATGGTTATTGTCTGCCTGATAAGGTGAAGGGTTACACAGCACACGGTTGTTGTCTGCCTGATAAGGTAGAAGGGTTAGACAGGAAAAGTAAAGATGATGATAGTAATGAGGACCAGGATGGGAGGAAGAGGAAGAGGAAAGCTGAAAGATAATAGTGCATCTGGAAATATAGTTACAGGAGTATAGATTAAAGAGAAAAAAACAGAGAAAAGGAAGGTAGGACAAGAGACATATGTGTCAAGCAGGGAATGAAGGAGGGGAAAGAAGGAAAAAAGGTTAGAAAATTAAAGCTGTCTAGAAGCAGGAAGCCATGATTAAGAAAGTGAGGGACAGACAGAGGAACCAAGCAAGAGATGCCATGCTAAGCCACAATCGGTTAAAGGGCTAGCAAGTCAAGAGGCTGGTAGCTTTATCAAGAGGAGCTGAGAAAAGGTAAGCAAAGTTCAGAATCTGCAAAATGTGCACAGGCATCTGATTTCATGACGCATATGGATGTAGCCCTATTGCAACCAAAGTGACCAGGCTTCAAACAATGGTGCCAGCACTGGAGGAGCCATGTAGAAAGGTTAGCAGTGAAAGGACATGGCCCACTTGCCTCTCCTAGGATAATCAAAGATGGAGAAAGAGTAAAAATATTTTATGTGAAGGACTGGAGGGACATGTAATAATTAATGAAGACTTGGAGCAAAGAATGGTCAGAAAGGAACAGAGAGGAGAAATTCAGGCAGAGGATAACCGCAGTGAACCAACAGTGAGGGTTTTAACATTGAAAATGAGAAAGTGAAGGGATAATCACACGTTGTGACAGAAATGCACGTATGATGAATGCTGAACTCATAAAGGGTCGAGGAGCAGGGGTCAGGAGGAAGAAGACATAGATTGTCATGGGGGAACCTCAGTCTTCCAGGGGTAGAGTATCTCTGCATTCAAAATAGACAGAGAGAACTCTAATACAGGCATTTGATATGGGAGGATTAGGGGAAAAAAAACATCAGCTGAAACCAGGAATGAGAAATTCTTAGCCTAATTCTCAGTTGGGAGAGAGAGATGAGATACAAATAAAAAAACAGGTCACCTTCAAGTCGAGGACAAAAAAAAAAAAAAAAAAACAGTAGAAGCCCTTAGCTCTTGAACACCTGGCTTGAGGACTGAAAAAAGGAATGTTCTTCTTCTTTGAACACTTTGAAATGAGTAGCAAGCTTGTTACTACAGTTAAATAGATAAATACCACACTCAAAACTCTGAAGCATTTCTTTCTTGACCACAAAGGCAGTATTGGCATTCATCATTTGTTTTTAGATGCCGATACTGCCCTACCTCTTAAATGACATGTGCTGATCGATCCCTTAACACCTTGCACCCAGGATAGCTTCCCTCATTTTATCACTTTAGCTATGCCGCTGCTGACATGTGCATACTATAACGGGCAATTGCAGATGGCAAGCAGTTTTCTATGCTGAGAACATGACATAGCTATGGATAACACACATATGAAGAAAAGTATGCATCAGAACCTCCACAAGAAGCCCAGAACAAGCATTACAGTGGAAGTACTGTCATCTACATTAAGCAGTTTGCAAAAGAAGTGTTACAAATATAAGAGGTAGCTGGTCCTTGTGGCCCTAGGCCACAGCTGAACTAAGTGAATGGGCAAGCCATGTGAATACAGTCAGTTTAGGATGTAGGTGGGGACACACCCAAAGAGATGCTATTAAGATAGAAAATAATTCCATTCAATACAAGTCAGCAAAGTAGAAAGGTCTCATTTATTTTAACAAAACATACACGTGTGAGAGATCAAGCAATCAAAGTCTTGTCTCCCAGAGCAAGCATATTTGTTATCTATCAGGCTGTAGCCACTGACCAATTGAAACTGAACTTCTCCATGTTATTGTGCTGACTAAGGATCAGTAGCTGTCCTTATCTGAGTTTTACCCTTATTTGGCTTAAATTTCATTTCTCCACTCTGACACTAGAAAATGTTAAGACAGTGAAAAGGAAATGAAACTAAGACAGATCTAAAATTTCAGGATCCATTTTGATCCAAAAGAGCAATAGCAAGAGGGTCTTCACTCGGACACAAATACTTTTAATATAAAATGTTGTAAAACAGCTAAAAAAACACACTTTTAAATAAAGCAAAAAAACATAAGCGCTTTTGTTCCACCCTTGCAATATACAGGAACTTCATCAGATAACCCACCATTACACTACAGCTGTTCTTAAATAAACATTATCCAAATAGAATTTAAACTGCACCCACATATGAACCAATAAAATTAGTTCAAACAATAAACACACCCCACTACTCATAAAAACTTTACATCCAATGTAAAAAGTCCATAAAACTTAAAAAAACATTCCAAATATAAAATACGTTTTATCTATTTAAAGCTTTAAGCTTCAATAACCATTTAACACATTCTGCTTCATTTAGGACCAGCCAAAACCGGGCATTAAAACAAAGCTGCTATACAAGCTCGGCTTTTTCAAGAGGAAGGAGGCCAAGCCCCTTCACATTCAGATGGAGTTAAAGTTTGTAATACAATAAACTTAAATTCATGACCTGGATTATTAAACACATGTTTTGTTAGTGTGTAGGTGTCTTTCCTTAACCGGATATTATTCAAGTGCTCATCCATTCTGTTCTTCTATTTACACTCAGTTTTGCCCACATAAAAACATGAGCATTGTGAGCAAATAGCACAGTACACAATTTTAGATGTATTACAATTCAGTCTGCCATAAATATTAACCCTACATTTATTTACTTCAATCTGCCCCACTTCAAGTATATAATGTCAATAAACACATGCTCCACATTTAGTTATTCTTCCTACTCTTTGAGTAGACACTATTTTTAGATTCTGTCCCCTTTTATAAACAAATCTAGGGGAATTGCCTACATGATCCATCACATTGTTTTCTCTCCATAAGATTTCCCTATTTTTAAATAAAATATTTCTTATTCGATAGCTCTCTTCATTAAATGTAGTAATAAAAGCACTCAAATAATTCATATCAGTATTAATAACTGTTTCCTGATTCTCATTTATTTCTTGTTCAGTAATAGAATGGTTGGGAGAATCTGATGGACAATTACATACTAGGCGGTTTGACCCAACACCAATCAAACTAGTAGGCTTTTCCCCAAGAATAGGGTTAAAATAACCCATAGCTCTCTTGTTAATAAATTCATTACTCAATTCATTAATTAGAGTTAGGATAACCCCTCTGAAGGAACATCTTTTTTAACTTATTATTTCCAACTAAAAATGATGACAATACAGTAAACCATCCGGGCTGCTCTTACAAATTGTCCTTTAATGACTTCCCATTTTTGCGTATAAGGATGGTTACTAGTAAAATGTAGAAACGTGTTCGAATATGTAGCTTTCCAATAGATTTCTGCTACAAATCTATTATTTAGTGTATCCTTAATAACAAGAACATCCAAGTATGGAATTTGATCTATACTCACTGAATGGGTAAATTTCATAAAGGATGTAGTAGTATTAATGTATTTTAAAAAATCATCAACAGCTGCACTGGGGCCCTTCCATAGAATAGAATAAAGATGTCATCCAAAAGTGGGTATATGTAGCATGAAAAGCAAACCATGGTGAGGGAAACAAAAATCTCCTTTCCCATTCAAGCATAACTATGTTAGCATATATTCCGCCACACGAGGACCCCATAGCCAAAACTCTTTCTGAAGATACAGTTCGTTGTCAAACACAATAAAATTAGACATCAACACCATATTTAGTAGTTGCTCATAGAGGTTAATCTGTTCTTGTGTTAAACCTTTAATTCTTAGATAGTTACAAAACCTTTCTTCCCCAACTTCATGTGGTATAACGGAATATAATTCCTTTACATCGACAGTAATAAGCATCATGGTCAAACCTAACTGTATCTAGTCTCTTAAGGAAATCCAATGAATGAATACACAAGTGTAATTCTTTGTGTACCAAATCCTTAAGTCTAAAATCTAAACATTTTGCTAAAGGATGAGTTATAGACCCTCTAGCGTCAACAATTGGATGCATAGGAGGCTGATTTAGATCCTCATGGATTTTAGGTACACCAAAAATTGTCGGGGTAACAGGATACATAACACTCAAGTAATTATACTCATCTAGAGAAATTGACCTATCAATAAAAAAGGTCCTGTAAAGAACATCTTATTCTACAATAAGTTCTATTCAGTTTGTTTTGTGAGTTCTTGTCATAGGTTTGACTATTCAAAATACTTTTCATTTTGTTAGTGTAATCTATGTTGTTCATAATAACCAACCCCCCTCCCTTATCTGGCTTCATAAAGCAGACCCTGATGTTAGTAAACACTCTAAATTCATTCTCTCCTGTTCAGATAAATTATTTTTATTTTTGTTAATGTTGTCATAAAATAGGCTCATATGTGTTGGTTTACTACATATGGACCTAATGTCCAATTCACACATATGCTCAAAAAGTTCAAGAGATGGATGGAAGAGGGGGGTTCAAAGTACTAGGTACTCTGAGAGGGTTGGTCAATGTAGTATCATTTTGATACATTAAATTTAGATTTAATTTACACACATAAAGTTTAAGATCAATCAAAACCTGCAACAAATTGGTTTTCTTGCTTGGAATAAAAGTCATTCCCTTTGATAACAAATCACCCATGCTGGTTCCCTATTAAAATCACGAAGGTCCATTGACCCGGATACGGAAACGTTGACACATATACGTGGAAACGCGAAAACACAGATCGTCCTGAAGTGCGAAATCTGAAATGTTGAATTCATTATGGTTGGCCCTTCTGCGGTATAGCTCTGTAAGGTAAGTGTGCGATAGTTACAGACCTTAGGTTTAGGGTGCGGGTTAAGGTAAGTGTATAGATAGTAATAGTGTGTGATAGTTACGGACCTTAGGGTTAGGATACGGGTTAAGGTAAGTGCATAGATAGTAATGTATGTAAGGTTTAGTGTAGGGTTAGAAGTAGTTTTGTTAAGTGTATGTGTGTGGGTTATTTATTTTGTTTGGGTATAGCTCCGTAAGGTAAGTGTGCTATAGTTACAGACTTTAGGGTTAGGGTGTGGGTTAAGGTAAGTGCATAGACAGTAATGTATGTAAGGTTTAGTGTAGGGTTAGAAGTAGGGTTTTGGTTAGTGTATGTATGTGGTTTATTTATTTTGTTTGGGTAGGCAGTATGTAGCGTGCAGTGGGGTTGGAGAACTATAACGGTTCAAGATTTTGAATTTCACGGTTTAGGGTGTTCATTGTATTCCAGGTTTGGGTAATATGTGTTGATGATTCTGTATTCGCAGTTTAGGACTTTCACGATTGTAATATAGACCCCCCCCATGTTTGTATCAATTGTCACAGAAGAGAAATTGTACACTTTAAAATTTCTCAACGAATTGTGTACAATTGTCAGTGCTGGCAAAAAACATGGAAGATAGTCATTTGATAGGGATGAATGGCTCATTTCCTCCCCCTCCAAACAACTCCCCCTGTATTGATTGGTTGGTCCCCTCGACTGTTGGTAATACCCCTCGTGCCACAGGCCACTCCAGTCCGTATTCATCATTTGTTGGTTCCTCAAATGTTCTGTTCATCTGAGTGTGGGAAATTCATTGTGATCTAAAAAAACATTCACCAAATCATCCTCCCCTGTAGCGGCCATATCTACATTTTCCACACTATTACAAAAATCAATTGTTCTTCTATTCCATACTTGTGAGTGTGGAGGTAGGAGATAGGAGATAGGCAGTATTATTCCTATACTCTTCAATGTCCCTGGATAACTTCTTAATTTTCCACAATTTAATAGCCAGCATTTGCTCATCAATCAAGGGCAGTTTGCGTGAATATTCAAATTTATTTTCATAAAAGATGCATCCTGTAATATAACTTGATCTAAAAGTAAAGTATCTCTAGTAAGTGATTCAATAGTTTCATTACTGTGTTTAATTACCAGTTCCATATGCTCAAAACCATGTCTATCAAATAATTGCAAAAGTTCTTTATGGGAACTAGTGTTAGGTACCAGCCCTGTGGGGAAACGTCAGAGTTGTAAACCTTAGGTACAACCTTCTTTCTTAAGCATTCTTTGAAATATTCTTTGTACATTTGAGTTTTCTTAATTTTTAGCAGGTTACAGTCTAAATAATTAAGCAAGCTTATCACAAAATCTATCATTAGATGTAGTTATGCTTGTTATTTAAGCAAGAATTTGCATTTAACCAGTCACTTAAAGAAAAGAACCCATTTGTCCAAGTAGAAGGTACATTAGACCCACCATTAACAGTTTCAACAGATCGCTCACCTGATGTAAGGGCTGTTCTATAAGATGAGACAAGAGTCAAGCTCTCAGTTGGTTGAGTAGCAAAATCAGAAGCACTAGCAGATATCAAATCCTGAGGGGCTGTGTCAGAAGAACTGTCAGTCCTAAGCTGCGATAAGGAAAATTGCTCAGTCCGCTCGATTCTATTATTTAGCTGTTGAATCAAGACAGTCAAATCACCTATGGACTCTTCAAGGCTCTGTGTTGTCCTCTGTTGTGAAGATTCCATTCTGCCAGGAAAAACTCCAAACAAAGAAAAAAATAACCAGCACTATAATCTAAAAGAGCAACGGCAAGAACAGCTTCACTTGGACACAAACACTTTTAATATAAAACATTGTAAAACAGCTCAAAAAACACACTTTTAGAAAAAGCAAAGAAAAAAAAATAAGCACTTTCGTTACACCCTCGCAATATACAGGAACTTTATCAAATAACCCACCATTACACTACAGCTGTTCTTAAATAAACATTATCCAATCAAATAACAGAATTTAAATCGCACCCACATATGAACAAATAAAATTAGTTCCAATAATAAACACACCCCCAATACTCATAAAAGCTTGGCTTGGCCGCTTCTTCTTGAAAAAGCTGAGCTTGTATGGCAGTTTCATTTTAATGCCCAGTTTTGGCCTGGTCTAAATGAAGCAGAATGTATTAAATGCTTATTGAAGCTTAAAGCTTTAAATAGATAAAACGTATTTTATATTTTGAATGTTTTTTTAAGTTTTATGACCTTGAAACAATACTAATTTCATGAAATTTAATCGTACTTTGATTTAAGAATGAGGTCCATTCCTGTCATGGTATTAGAAACCCAAAAGACTTGGAGAAATTAAAAAGGGAGAGACTCTTGTTCTCCTGCACCCATCTGGTGACCCCAGCACAGAATGGTTAATCAGCTGAATGATGCTGAGTAATTGTGCCATCAGGTAGAGGAAGACTTATGGAAGACATGTCTACAAAGGTTAGCCTGGCTCATGTAACCCCCATGGAAATCCAAAAAAAAAAAACATATTGTTGAGGGGTATGCAGGACTTGCCTCCAGAGTGAGACATGAGTGGAGTTACAGAAATTTGGAATTTGCAGGAACATCTAGAATATCACAAGTAATTAGTATACCATGTAGTGAGGTCATGTTTGCAGACACATACAGCTGTCTGTTAGCATGCAGTCATCTGAGCACTATGAACATGGATGTACAGTGATGAACGGTTTATAGTATCAAGCAATGTGTAACAGCAATTCTGTAATGGTTCATACATGCCTAATATGATGATTTGTGGAAGTGTAACAACACTCATATCACTGCTGAACAGAACCAGCAGGTATATTAACCTTTATCACCTACTATTATGATAGACTGGAGGATGCAGAAGAACAGAGTGAAATCCACATGTTGTTAGCATAATAAAAACTTTTAATCCACGCTTTTATAACCAAACTTCTTCAGAATAAATTGAATGTGATGTAGAGAATGTACATTTTATTCTGAAGAAGTCTGGTTATGAAAGCATGGATTAAAAGTTTTTATTATGCTAACATCATGTGGGTTTCATTCAGTTCTTCTGCATCCTCCAGTTTGTTTTTTTTTTGGTTCTTGTGGTTATCCAGGAGTATTTCTACATTTTTACTATTATGATAGACTTTTTCTGCAATTAACCAACTAGAAAACAGCATTCACAGTTGAGGTTAACATATTACCTCTGAATACCAGTTGCATACTTGGTATAAATGCTTGCATGATTATGTAACAGTACATGTGTTGTAGTACCAAAAACAGTGGTATGCACAGGGAGTGTAAAATGTATTGGACATGCATTATGGTTTTCTGACAGTATCGCAGTCATGTGTGCAATGAATATTATAGCATTATAACATATTCTTAATAATGCTATATTATATCTCCCACTGGTTGTGGGCAAGTTGTTTGTACAGTTAATGGGGGTGCACATTTGTTTGAGCTTAGTGTAAAAGGGACTTTGTGCTTTCATATTACTGCACTATCACCAATGTACTAACTATTCTTCAAAAAATTGAGTTGAAATTCTTTGTGTTACTTGGATCCCTTTCTGCCTTTTGAACGCAAGTTATTATGGCATGTAGTTCAGAGTAAAGATGTTGCAATTCATACTTGCATTTAGATCACTTCTCTCTTGTTTTAGACATTTGCTAGAGATGTGTTCCGCTATAGTTTGCATATTACCCAGAGTTCTTTTCAGATACATGTGCTATAGGTGGATCTGTTAACATAACTGCATCCTAGTGTTTATGCAGAATATACTTTTATGATAGTATATTCCAGTGTAGTATATTATGCAAACACTGTACAAACATATACTGTTACCACCACAACTGAAATGAATATTGCATATTGTCAAAATATAACTATAAGGGTGCTTTAACATTATGTATGTTTTTGCTAATCTATTAGTTTCTACACATTGTGTTTGGAAGTCAGTATTCTCTATATTCATTTCACCAGCAGGCTGTATAAATGGCTGATAAATACAATAGAATTGATAACATACAGCAGATAGAAAATTCTTGCTGTCTTGTGACACTTTGCTCTTCACCTGCACCTAATAGGTTTAACCACTAAGTAGCAATCCCAGAAAACTAAGATAACAAGCATCACAGAACCAGTCCAAAAGAGGCTTAAGAGTTTCCGCTGTTGTAATGTAGGTATTTTCAATGTGCTTTACATATGTGATGACTGAACTGTACAGCTGCATAACATGTGGAAAGTATACCATAATTACATCTGTATATCCCTAATCTGGGAACACATAGTGCTAACTTAGATAACTAGCACCTTGTGAGAGGGGTTAAATACTTGGATGATGCTTCCTCCCTTAAGTTATTACAGTTACGTGAGAAAACTTGTAGGCAATATGCAAATTAATGGTGTTGACATCCACATGCTGTGTACCAACAGAAAGCCAATCACTGTTGCAGAATTTCACATTAGGGTGCATCCTGTAAGTACTTGCCCGATTTTTATCACATCTCATCAGTGCATCTTGTTACAGTATTGCTTCCCATAAGCCTTGTTAAACAAATCCAGCAAGTCAGAGAAGCATAAGCATTTTGTATACCTGTAGCTATGATGCACAGCAACTCCACATGCCAAGCAACGACACCATAAATTTATCATCCAGCCCATAATACATTGCTGTACTGAATATATACCTCTTGCTATCAAACAATAATACAGTACATTGACAATGAAGAACATGGAAACTGGTGTTCATATATCCAAAATGACATCCTTACAATCACTGCTGCAGTATTCTAACATATGGGATTCCCTGCAATGGAAGCCCAATGTCCAGTCAATATACCAAAGACTCCTGTTGCTTTAAAAGTACACCAAACATCACCCAAATGCTTCTTGTATAGCACAGGGAATAAAGGTGATGTTCAAGCCTACCAAAAACAGAAGTTCTTTGCCATCAGTCTGAACTTATTTTTTCACCATTTGTCTGTTTACCTGTGGCTATTTTCTGTCAGTTGAACACATTTTTGTTTATCAGTGACTACCTATGCCTGTTTGCTGACTTCTTTGCAGCTGCAGATAAGTACCCCATTGGGGATTTTGTTTTTTTCTTGCTTTTTTGTGTTCCTTGTGGTTAATGCCATCCAGGAAGGGTAAATCCCAGTGTGGGAGACAGATCCCCCATAAGGATCGCCAGGATAAGTGTCTTTTTTGCCTAGGAGGTTTTCATGACCACACGTCTTGCTCTATTTGTCAGGTATTTGTCCCAAAAACCCTTGATCCTGAGAAACAGTGTCTTAAGCTTCTTGCTAAAAATACAGTAGAAGGAATCTCCCACCCTGAGGGTCAGCCATTAGGGAAGAAGGTGAAAAAAGGTACAACCAGAATCTTCTGCTGTCTAGCCCCTACCAGGTGTTTCTCCTGGGGTCATTACAAACTCGAAGGCTTGCCTGGCTGTGTTATCAGATTTCATAGCCTCGACTGTGTTGGAGGCTGGTAAGGATCTGGCTAGCAGCACATCTGAAGAGGCTTTGCAGGCATCCATCTTGGATGTTCAGGGGAACCAAGGTTGATTTTTTTATGAGGGGCCTAGGGCAGTTCCTCAGTTTTTAGTTGGGGAAGAAGTTCTTACTATGGTTCTTGACTGCCGTCTTGGGTCTGAGCTTTCTCAGTTTTTTTGGAGAGGACATTCCCTTAAAAAAAAAACAAAAAATGAAACTTTTTTCTTCTTCTCCCAGACATCCACAAAGTGAGTAGAAAGCCTTAACTCAGGGGATATTTACTGCTTTAATGCCCTTAAAGCCTCCTGAAGGGGTAAAGGTTCCTGCTCCTTCTTGGTCCTGTACTCCCCTTAAAGGCCTAGAAAACAGGATTCTTTGGAGGATGAGTCAGATTCTGATTATGTATCCCTGACTTATTTTACTGATATTCCTTATCCTTTAGATTATGGGTCAGAGGAGGAGGAATCTATTAGCCCTGATGTTCCTTTTGAGGAAATTTCCTTTGGGGATATACTGCCTATGATGAAGGATTTTTTATAAGTAGGATTGTACTCAGGTCTCTGATATCCATAAGAGGTACTATGAGTTGCTGCAGTTGGAATCCCCTAAACTTGTGGCAATTCCTCCTGTTTTGGCTGCTTTCCTGGATACTTTTTCCAATGTCTCTCATGCACCTGATTTTCTGCCCCCTGCTCCCATAAAGCCTGACAGGTTTTATATGGTGCCTGAAGATTGTTATTTTTAATATAAATGTCTTGATGCTGATCCCTCTGTAGTGGCTTTACCCTCTGATAAGCCATCTCATTTGCTTCCTTTGCCCAAGTTATTGCCCTCTGACAAGGACAGCAGAACTATGGAAAGGCTGCGTAAGAAGGTTTACAATTCTTCTACCCTAGATTTTAGTGCTATTAGTTATCAGACCTATATGTCTAGGTAAGTGTTGGCTCTTCTTTCTGAGGCCTGTCAACTTATTTCTGTTCTTTCTTTGTTAGGGACATCCTCTCAAGTCATTCTTCATTATATTAAATGCAGTTATGATGCAGCAGATGCCTCTTCAAGGTTGCTGTTTTTGGTTCAGTAATGAGGAGATATTCTTGGCTTAGGCTTCAAACTCTACCCGATTATATTAAAGCTAAGTTGATGGATGCTCCTCTGGATTCTAAACTTTTGTTTGGGGAAGTTGCTGCTGGTTTGTTTAAGTTCCTTCAGGATAAGGGTAAGGCCTTACAGGAGCTTAAATGTGTTTGTTTCTCCTGTGTCTAAATTTCAGAGAAACTACCCTGCTAAGCCTGCCTTTGTTCGTAGGTAATCCTGCCCTTCTACTAAAGGTAAGAAGAGTGGCAAACGGGCTGCTCCTGCTAAGGCTACTCAGTTTTCAGGGACTCTGAAGCCTTCTCTGCCAGACAAACCACATGCTGTTAACTCTCTTTCTCTTCCCAGCCGCACTCCTCTTTCTCTTCATCTTTCTTTTTCTCTCCCTGTTTGGCTTCAGATCACTCAGGATTCTTGGGTTCTGTTGATCATTCATCAGGGGTACGTCATGGTGTGGAAAACCCATCCTTCTTTTATGGGTATTCCTTAGCCTCCTCGGGAACAACTTCCCTTTTTTCCAGAGGTTCTTCTAAATCTCTTGACTCATGGTACTATTCAAGAGGTGCCTTTGTCCCAAAGGGGAAAGGGTTCTACTCCAGACTGTTTCTAGTGCCCAGAAAAGAGGGCACTTGGAGACCTATTCTAGACCCCTCTCATCTAAACACTTTTTTAAAAATGCCTTCCTTTCGGATGTCATCCCTTCAGATTTTGTTTCCTTTCCTGTTCCCTCAGGCCTCTGGATCTCAAGGATGCTTATCTCCATATTCCAAGTCATCCTCTTTTCAGGAAGTTTTGCATTTCTCTGTTGATTCCTTTTTCAGTTCTCTGCTTTGCTCTTTGGCCTTTCTACTGACCCAAGGGTGTTCACCAAATGCCTTGCTCCTGTGATTCCTTTTTGCAGGCTGTAAGGGATCCAAATATTTCCTTATTTAGATGATCTGATAGGTTCATAGGTTCATAGGTGTTTACTAGGCTAATGACCACAAGGGCCTTTTTAAGCCTAGCCATGCATCCCAAATGTTTGACCAATTCTGATACCCTTGTTAAGTGTAAGCACAGGCCTGGGAGATGAATAATTTACAGGTTACCTGTGTCCTTTAGAGATATAGGTGCCAAACCAGGAATGAATTTCCAGTTTCCCATTTGATGATTCAGGCATCCTCTCCACAGAATTTTTAGCAAAATCTTCATTTTGCCTTTTCCCTTTTTCAGAGCCTGGGGTTCACTATAAATTTCAAAAAAGTCTTCTCTGACTCCTTCTCAGAATCATATTTTTCTGGGTTGCAGAATTCAGACAGTACCAGTGGTTGCATCCCTGACCCCTCCAAAGGCCTTAACCCTCATTTGTTTCTTTCACACTCGTCTTCCTCTGACTTCCATTTCCACCAGGGAGTTTCTGAGAGCTCTGGGTTTCATGGCATCCATCTTTGTGATGCTCAGTCTTGCCAGACTTCACATAAGAAAGTTTCAGTGATTTCTGAAGTCAGTGTGTCTTAAACTCGCCCATCCTCTAGACTTTGTAGTTCCTCTTCTTCTTTGTCTCAGATAGAAACTTCACTGGTGGATCCAGCAGTTGTCTCTGAATCCAAGGATCCCTTTTCATCTCCCTCTTCCCTCTCAGGAATTGTTCAAAGATGCTTCAGACATGGGACAGGGGCAACATTTGGCTCCCTAAAGCTACAGAGGGTGCATTTGCCTTGTCAAGAGAAGGAGCACATCAATGTCAAAGAGATGAGAGCTCTTCTCGCAAGGTGTTCACAGGCAATACCACAGTGATGTGGTATATCAACAAACAGGGAGGAATGAGATCTTATCTTCTTCTTTGCCAGTTAGCACTTCTGGTATGGGATCTTGCTGTCAAATATCAAGTGACTATTCAGGCAGTTTATATCCCTTCCATTCACCAGTTAACTGTAATATGGCAGACACACTGAGTAGGTCCTTAACTCAGTCCCACAAATTGATGCTTCACAGGGATGTGTTTCTGGGCATTATCCTCCTGTGGGGTACTCCTCAAGTGGATCTTTTTGCCTCCCCTCTGAACAGACAACTTCCTTGGTTTTGTGCCAGAGTCCCAGGTCCTCTGCTATGTAATGTGGACACCCTCTCATTTTCTAGGAAGGGAATGTTTCTTTATGCATTCCCTCCCCTTCCTCTTATTCCTAAAGTCTTGTTCAAAATTCAACAGGATGCTCTCAAAATCTTGTTGGCAACTCTCTTTTGGCTGAAACAGCACTGGTTCCCTCTACATCTGCATCTAGCCAGGGGCAGTCATCACAAGTTACCTCACAGAGTGGATCTAATCGCACAAAACAAGAACTCTCTCATTCATCCCCACCTGTCCACGCTTTGTCTGACACTATGCATGATAGGATTTTAATTCCTCATAGCCAGCTTTTTTCTGAGGATGTGCTGCAAGTCCTGCAGGAGGCCAGGAAAATTACTGTTAGGAAATCCTATTTATCCAAATGGAAGAGGTTTTCTTTTTGGTGTCTCTGTCATAACCTGGACCCACTTACTGTGGATATTCCTTTGGTTTTCTCTTATATGTGTGAGTTGCTCAATGCTGGCTGTTCTTCTACCGAGGCCCACTTATCAGCCATCTCTACTTGTCTGCCTTTTTCTTCTCCTTTAGCTTCTAGATTTGAGATGAAACAAGTTCTTAAAGGCGTCCTTAATATTAGACCTCCCAGAAAGCCTGTTCCTCCTCCATGGGGATCTTAATTTTGTTTTGGAGAAGTTGACTTAGGCTCCTTTTGAGCCTGCTGCTTCAGCTTCCTTGCAAAATTGTTCTTGGATGACTATTCTTTTGTTAGCTCTTACTTCTGCCAGACAGGTGTCTGAGTTGCAGACCATTATGGCTTGTCCTTCTTTTTTTGATCCTTCATGAGGGCAGAGTGTCCTTGGGCACTAACTCCTCTTTTATACCTAAAGTGGTTAATGAACTATCATGTAACCAGTCTATTAATCTGCCTACTTTTTTCCCCTCTCCGCATGCTAACAATGAGAGGGTGCTGCATACTTTGGACGTGCATAGGCAATTCAGGGTTATTTGGATAAGACTAAGGTTATTAGAAATTCTGATCGGTTATTTGTTTCTTTTCATCCTAGATCTTTGAGACTTGCTGTATCCAAGCAAACTATGTCTTCTTGGATTTCTAAGGCTATTTCCTTTTTTTACACTTTTCATGGCAAAAGCCTTCATTCTTTAGTGAAGGCTCATTCTATTAGAGCTGTAGCTTCTTCTGATGTTTTTTTCAAGGGCTTAGATGCTAATTCTATTCTTGAAGTAACTACCTGCTTCCGTGCATACCTTTCCACACACTACAAGTTGGATGGTATCTCTAATGCTAGGGCTGGTTTTGCTATTACCATTCTTCATGGCTTTTTAGAGGACTCTTCTGCTCCTTCCTCTTCCTAAGTTTCTTCTTGAGCTTTGGTACTCTCCCATTTGTGAAGAATACTGCAGCAGTGAATGGAGAGACATTGTACAGTTGTGTAAAATTGTACCATAATGGTAGCTGTCCTTGCCTTCACAGTTGCAGTATTTACTCCCTCCCTCCATCTCCCTAATCCTTTACCTTCCTGGATGTACAGATTACTTCTTGGGTTCCTTGGACTAGTGTTCCTACTCGGGCAATCAGTTCTCTTTTTGGTAGGCCTGAACATCACCTTTATGCCCTACGCTATGGAAGGAGCATTTGGGTGTCATTCAGCATACCTTTAAAGCAACAGGAGTCTTTGCTAGACTGGCCGGACGTCAAGCTTCCATGACAGGTAATCCTGTATGTTAGAATACTACAGTAGTGAAAGCAAGGACATCTACTGTTATGGTAAGAGTTTGCACAACTGTACTTTCCTTACACATGTGGTTGCTAAATTGCTTGTGTGAACATAATCTATGTTGAATATATTTCATTTTCTTTGCATATGCCACTAAGGGGAGTACACCAAGTATCATGTCTCCAATTATATAATCATATAACTTTCCTACAAGTATTCATTAAGTGCTTATGGGTTACTGGATAATATTCTAATCACAACAGTGCAGTTCCTTGCACATATAACTACATTTAATCAGCATGACAAAGCCTTTTATAAAAGTATAAGATATTGGTTAGTACAGCTACTAGTGCTGCTTAGGACTGATACGTGGGATTTTTTCTTTTATATAAATCAGTCATGACTCTACAGAATGTGATAAATTTGAGGAAGTGTGGCTCTCTTGGGCCATCCTTTCTGAGATTCCTCAATTTTACAGGATCACCCATGTACTTAGCCCCCCAGCTGCCATGGACTGATGAAGACAGACTGCAGGAAAAGAGTGAGTTTAGGAACCAGCATTGTTACTTGCAGATGATAGCCTGACACGGTAGTTGAAGGCCAACTACATTTATGTTGGTGTCATTCAGAAGATGATTGTGAGCTGCTAAGCATGCATATTTCTTTTGGTGTTTCCACAATCCTTTTTTACACTTTTCATGGCAAAAGCCTCCATTCTTTAGTGAAGGCTCATTCTATTAGAGCTGTAGCTTCTTCTGATGTTTTTTTCAAGGGCTTAGATGCTAATTCTATTCTTGAAGTAACTACCTGCTTCTGTGCATACCTTTCCACACACTACAAGTTCCCATCCCGCTTAGTCAGAGTCAAATCCAAAGCAGCCCCATGGCTCTCTAAAACAACTAAACAAACTATGCGAGCTAGAAATAAACTATGGTCTAAATGGAGGTCCACAAAAAACCCAATTGACCATCAAAACTTTAAACAGCTGAGAAATAAAGCTAAGAAGCTGACCATTCTGGACAAGAAAAACTACCACCTTCAATATCAACAGAACCAACACCAAAACCCAAAACAATTCTGGTCAGGAATAAACAAACTACTCCATCCTGGCAACACCAAAACGCCTACCCCAGCTAGCCTAGCACAAACCCAACCTAACATAATAGCCGACACTTTCAACAACTTTTTCTCTCAAACAGTTACCTCACTTGCAAGTACCATGACTCCCCCCCCAACCCTCCAAACTACCCCCACTCAAAACAACACACATATGCTGAAATTCAATACTGTCTCAACAACCTATATACATAAGCTGCTATCTAAACTCAAACCCTGCACCCTTCTGCAGACAAGCTTCCAGCTGAATATCTGCAGCTAGCTGCATCCGAGATAGCCTACCCAGTCTCCATCTTAATAAACAGAACCATAACTGAATCCAAAATCCCATCCTGTTGGAAAATCTCCCACATTATTCCCCTCCATAAAGGAGGAAACTCCAATGAACTCTCCAATATTCCGCCTATTGCCCTTCTATCTCCTCTATCCAAAATAATGGAACGCTGCATTCACCATCAACTTCTTCATCATCTCTTAAATAACAACTTGCTTGTAGACTCACAACATGGTTTTAGACCCTACCACAGTACTTCAACTGCCCTTCTCTCCTTCACTGACTCTATCAATAAAACCGCAACAACAACCTGTTCTCCTCTGCACTATTCTTAGACCTCTCAAAAGCGTTCGATATGGTCAACCATAAACTTCTCCTCGATACCCTACAATCCCTCTCACTTGAATCACAAGCATTACAGTGGTTCAACTCATACCTGACTAATAGAAAACAAGCAGTCCTCTGGGACAGCCATCTATCCTCTCAACTCCCAGTTACTATTGGTGTCCCACAAGGATCGATCCTAGGTCCCCTACTTTTCTCTATTTTCATAAATAACCTGCCCACTTCCCTCCCAACATCCACTTGTATACAGTATGCAGATGATTCCACTCTCATCTGCTCTGCTTCTTCCCAGCACAACTCCACACTGCTACCCAGGTGGTCTTCACTGCAGCTGAAAAATGGTTCCAACATATCTGCCTCCTCCTAAATCCCAAAAAAACTAAACTCCTACTGTTCACCCCTACCTCTAAATCCACCCCTATCACTTTTTCCATTGTATCATGCAATGGTACTGTCATCCAACCTGACTTTTCCACTAAACTACTAGGCGTAACCATAGACAATCAGCTAAATTTTGACTATCACATTGACTTAACTATCAAGTCAGTCCATAAAAGATGGGTGCCCTTTACAGGCTTAAGCCCTTCCTTACTGCCACCTCCCGAGTAGCTCTCCCAAACTCACCTCATTTCTACATTATTGTACGCCTCTCCTTCCTTTATCAACATATCTAAAGCTAATCTTCAAAAACTGAATACCGCCTACCACAGTATAGCCAGATTTGCCACTGGCTCTCTATTCCAAACTCATCACTGTCTTAACTTAAAAACTAAACTGGCTAGAACTTCCAAACCTAATACTACTACAACAACTAATCATCACTTTTAAAATTCTACATTACCCCACCAACACACCCACACTAAATAAACTCATAACTCCTTATAAAAATCTCACTTCACTTAGATCAGCCAACAAGCTACTAGTGACTACCTTGAAATCTCACAATAAATCAGGTGATTCCTTATTTGCAAACACTGTCGGTTCTTACTGGAATAAACTCCCCTCAGAATTGACCTCCCTAGGCTCATGTCATCTTTTCAAAAAACAAATGAAAACTCACCTAATAACTCACTGGCTCTGCCCCTGCTCTAATCCTGACTGACCTCAGCAAGTTTATTACTCTCCCCAATCTGCTCCTCTGTACTTTTGCTCTTTAGTTCTAACTTTAACTGACTTCCACAGTCCCTTTTATTATACCTCCACTCTTCTGTTCTTAGCTCTGTTTGACTCCCCCTCTGACCACTCTGTTTTTTTTTTTTCTGTCTCTTACATCTATTAACTGACCTCCTATAATTCATACTACCCTTTTCATTTCTCACTATCTTTGTTTTTCCCCCTCTCCTATACCTACTGCCTCTTCCTTGCCTCACTAAGTTCAGAAAACCTATACCTAACAGCAACTGTTAACTTATCGTTTCCTTTCTCTTTACATCAATTCTGCCTCTTACCTATCTCTAACCTCTTAATATCTTTTACATTACTAACCTGCCTGTTTTAACACTATATTAACCACTTTTATGCTTTCAGCCAATACCTTTTTGTTGTTATTACTAGCTACTATGGATATTGTTTTAACTTTAAATTGTCGTTGATACTGAAGCATCTCTCCTCAGCCCCTGATTGAATTTTGATTGTCATCTAGTCAGAGTTGTATATGAAAAAGGACTTCATTTGTATTTTGCCATATTATACTATATTAGTTTTAGTTGTATTTGTATAGCTAGACTATTAGTGACTTCATATATTGTAGTGTATTAGTCTGATAGTGGAGCTTTTCTCCTCGGGCCTCTGCTGAAAATGGACATGTATCCAGCCAGACTAGCCCGGTTAACAAATGTAAAATAAAATAAATAAATAAAAATAAAAAAATGGTATCTCCAACGCTAGGGCTGGTTTTGCTAGTGCCATTCTTCATCACTTTTTAGAGGACTCTTCTGCTCCTTCCTCCTCCCAAGTTTCCTCTTGAGCTTTGGCACTCTCCCATATGTTAGAATACTGCAGCAGTGAATGTAAAGACATAGTACAGTTGTGTAAATTCTTGCTATAATGGTAGATGTCCTTGCCTTCACAGTTGCAGTATTCACTCCCTCCCTTCATCTCCCTAATCCTTTACCTTCCTGGATGTACAGATTACTTCTTGGGTTCCTTGGACTAGTGTTCCTACTCGGGCAATCAGTTCTCTTTTTGGTAGGCCTGAACATCACTTTTATGCCCTACGCTATGGAAGGAGCATTTGGGTGGCATTCAGCATACCTTTAAAGCAACAGGAGTCTTTGCTAGACTGCTAGACTGGCCGGACGTCAAGCTTCCATGACAGGTAATCCTGTATGTTAGAATACTACAATAGTGAAAGCAAGGACATCTACCGTTATGGTAAGAGTTTACA